>NC_059476.1:11407500-11522500 GCF_018139145.2 Gymnogyps californianus
CTGAGTGCAAAAATACAGATGTTAATTTAGGTCAATTAACAGGAGCATTGTGTATCCCTTAAACAAGAGACTGTAAAGGTGGTAATAAATTTAAATAAACTAAATAATAGACAAAAATCTACTTATGAGCTTGTGAGCATGATGTCTTTCCAATAGAGTACTCAGCTTCTGTTAAAATGCAAATTTTGACTCATCTCGGAGACTAGTGAACACAAGAGAAAACACTAGAGGCAACTAAATGTATCCATTTCATTAAAATACATCCTCTTCTAATAAAAAGTACCACTATCTCAGGAGGTTTGTATATCTGAGCTTGCTTCTCTGTGAAGAAAGACTTGCCAAGAGCGTCTAGCTATACAAAGAAAACCAGAGGAAGACTTGCAGATCTTATACAAGCTTAGACCTTTTAAGACTGGTATAATGTTTCATGTACTATCTCACTCTTATTGTAGTAAGCATCCTAGGGGGTGACTTTTAGAAAGTTATTTTAACTGGCAAAATAAATGTGATTTTTACTTACTGTTGCTGTCAAAAATGGACTTTGGAGACAGAAGCTTTCTCAACCTTAAAAAACCCAAAACTCTAATACTGAAAATTAGATCTGCATAGAACAGGTTTTCCCCACAGAAAATTCTGATGGATTTAGCAATACACACATGTGCACACACACACAGATGTATATATTTGTAGAGAAAATTGTACTTTTGATAAAAAGAAGCAAAGTAAATCTTTTGGATTTTACAATGTTTTCAAAAACTGAAAATTTTAGGTTTTCAGCTAAAAATAATCTTTTTAATAAAAGCCATAATACGTAAGAGGATAACTTAAAAATCAATCCCTCAAATACTCTAATAATAACATTTTAGTGAAAAAATGTCAAGTGGTCATATCAGCTGCTGGTTAAGCTGAATGTATATTGTGGGTCTTCCTCAATGGAGAGGTAAATGGTGTTTCGTTACTGTGTCATATTAATATATTTTAATGAAATGCAACAGTATTACCTTTTCTATACATATGTGAAGGGTCTTACAAATATATTTCTTCTTGGAATTAAGTAATTTTCACATCTCATGACAGCGTCTTCATTATTCCCTTTCCAGGGACCTTAGTTCAATTTGCACTGAGCAGTCTGAAAAAAAAAACCAAACCCCAAACAGCAACAAAACAAACAAAAAAAACCAAACCAAAAAACCCCCCAAAACTAAATCTCTGCCTCTTCCCTGTAAACTTTGCCCCTCAGCCGTGACACTAAATGGTTTGAAAAAGCAGCCATCAAAGATGTGTACCTAGTGTATTAGTTTTTCTTTATGTTGCACCTACTAGGGGACAAAATCAGTTCTTAATGCTGATCTTTGAAACAACCAAAAGGCTACAATAAAATGTAAAAGAAGAGAGATTGACGTAGCAATATCCCTTGATGTGCTTGTTCCTCATCCAATCCCTGTAAGTAATTACCTGTCTGAAGTTGTACAAGCACTTCAGTTTGGCTAGAGACAGCTATTGATTTAAAAATCAGATGTTCTTGGGCTGGGTTGAAAAAAAAACTTTTTAAATTAATTTTTTTCTCAGCCTGCTGTGGCCATGAATAAGCATCATTCATTTTATGCAATTTCCATCTGAAACATTTTTATATTGGGAATTTGTTTACCACTTGTGGCCTTCTAGTCTGAAAATTAGTTTTCTAACCATGCCTTCTAACCAAGCATTTGAAATGCTCCATTAAATTTTGTAGGTTTATTGTCTCTATTGTTCATGGGAATGTTATCTGTCTGTCTTTATGTACAGAGTAATATGATTTATTTTGAAAGATGCAAAAGCCTGGATTTTCATGATCTTAGAGTGTTTATTTTGATTATTTAGGTTATTTTTAAAAGACTGAACTGCTGTAAGAGGCATGAAGTTAAGACTTGAAGAGTTCTGGTCATTGGAAAACTTAGTCGGGAAACAAATATGCTTCTTCCCTTTCTCCCCCAGGTATTGCCTTTAGAACTAATTAAGCAGAAACCTGAGCCTGACTAGGTGAAAATGTTTTCTACAGAAAACACCTGTAGAAAACACGTTGAGTGTAATTTTTAAGATAAAAAACCATGGGCCAAGGAAGAATGTGTCTTACAGAAGTTACCAGGAGAGGTAAAGCATTGTGAGCTCAGGTAAAATCTGGAAACTAAATGTGCACATTCCACATTGTAAATGCCATTAGTGAACGCTTAGGTTTTTTGAGAATCTCACAGGGAGATGCCAGGGAGATTTATTCCTCATAGGAATAGGGAGGTCATAGCCTGATCACAAATGGATGATTAAAAAAAGGTCTGAACACTTTTAATGGTTCTTGTGGTTTAAAAGTAGGAAATGTGGGATGGTGTGATGCTGATTTCTGCTGTCAGCTGTGGCTCATGCCTGCCAGGAACCAGGTGGTGAAGTTGGTGACACTCATTTGAGCCAATGTATACACATCAGTCACTTTCAGATTGCATTGGTATGTTATCCATACATTGTCTGGATTTTCCAGAAAATGCATTTTTTTTCAGTGAATTAAGCAGGCACTGACGGAAACTTATTGTGAGCAATGTTTTCTCCTCATGTTTTGCATACTTCTGTGCATGGGGAGTGTTACTGCAGCCTGCAAGGCAAACTCCTCAGTGGTTACACAAATGAAGGCAATTTAGGGTCTGGATAAGAGATGTGTGGGAGCAGAGATGAAGAACTTCTGTACCTCTCTGACCTAAGCAGCTGTCATGGGATTTTTTCTTCTTTCCCATTTATTGGTTAAATCTCTCCAGACCTTGCTTCTTCCTCAGAAATGTGTATGAAAACTATTGTTTTCAAATGTACCTCTGTAAGTAAACTTTACCCCATTCGTCTAACCTTAAAGTTTGTGCTACTGGAGAAGACTGAAAATCTGAATGTTCTCTAGCAATTTATGTTAATTGAAGCCTCCTCTTAATAGTAAGAGATTCATAAATGTATCAAGAGAGGTTATACTGAATTAAAAACTATTGGACTTGCTGTTTCAAGGCTCCTGTCTAGAAAAGAACAATTATTAAAATATACTCCTGAATTAAACATGAGTCAGAAAACACCTAAAAAGCTTCCAGAGGGCAAACAGAGACACTGGAGTGGAAGAGCATGGGGATATCTCATGCAGAAGCCGGGTTGGGTGAGGAGAGGCAGCTTCCCAGATGTGTCCCCTTGTGCCCAGGTGCCAAAAAAGCAGAGCAGAAGTGCCTGCTATCAAACCATTTAGGGCAGGGCTGAGGGAAAAGAAAGCTTCTCTGTTTCACAAGTGCAGGCTACGTCTGGATGAATATTTAAAGCTGCTCAGATGTGTGTGCTGTTGCAATCTGGAAGGCATGAATTGACCATAGTCCTGCTTCTGTGTCTTAACCACAGCCCTTCCTTCTGCTTTCTGGGCTGTCTAGCAGGTATAATGAGACCTTTTGGGATAGTGTTTCTGGCTCTGTTTCCAACACCACTCCTGTCACTCTCTGGAGTTCAAAGATTGCGTACATCAATAGTTGAACTTCTGGGCACTTACTCCTTTAGCAATTGTTGCACCTGCAACCTGAAATACTGCCACAGACATAAAAATAAAACAACAGCAGAAGTAAAAAACCCAACTTCTTGAGAGGTTTCCCATCTCCTAATTCTTATTTTCTCCAGATTGAAATAAAAACATAGTACTAGGCAGATGAACGTCAACAAACTTGATATTTGTTTTTGATGAGACTTCTGGATTATCTATTGCTATTGTACTGAGAAAAAGTTTTCAGTGTGGGAGTGTCAGGTTCATTAATTCAACCACAAAATAGACAGGATTTATTATTTTCAATAAATTCCAGTAAGAAATGCAATGATCTTTAGTTTTGCCAAAACTGAAAGGAAAAAAGTATCTGCTGCTGTAATTTTTTTATTTTTCTGATTCCACTTCTGTATTTAAATCACGCTTATTACTCCTGAGCATTGAGTTTATTGACACACATTATCATATTTTTATTGTTTTTCTGGCTGTTACAGTAAGCCTGCGTGTTTTCTCCTTGTATTAAAGTACTCAGGAACAGAAAATGCTATTATGGAGAACCCAATCTCAGGTCAAGCTGTTAGATGCAAGGCCATCTAGCATGATTTGCTATTTATTTATGGAAGAACCCCAACCAATGTCCCAGTAAAACTCAAAGGGTTCATGGGTGAAACCCTCATATTCAGACCTTTGAATTGCTCAGAGGTCTTGCTCCTCTGCTCTATTTGGTGCTTGCATGGAGGTATGTGTGCCAACACACTGCTAGTGGCTCTGCAGATCCCCCTTTGCTGTCCGCAGTCTTTTTCCCATTGGTGGCTTTGGGATTCATGGAGAAGCAAGAGATGGATAGTCGTAGTCTCAGTTAGTCTCAGTATCAGAAAATCCCAGAGGAGATGGTTTAGTGCAGGCATTTACACGCTTGAAAATCTGGTGATGTTGTGGGTCCTCCTACATGAAATAGTATGTGAACCTCGTAAAGCTTTTAGACTAGCAAGGAGGAAAGGGATTTTATACTCTGTGACTTCACAGGGAAAAAAAAAGTGGGAAATTGCATCTTATTTCATCTGCCTGAGCCAATGACCTTGTTCCTGGAGTTCATAATTTCAAGAATCTTGCGTTGAACATCAAAAAGCTTACAGCTACTACTGTAGCTGCTGTGCCGGAGTGCAAGATCAGAAAACCAGTACATGATGGCGTACGGCTGTGAAAATTGTCCTGCATTGCTTCTTGTTCATGTCTTGTTGATATGAATTCCAAACTTCTACAAGGAACTGCTTCACCAGCTCTAAAATGACTTAACCTCGCCAAAACTGGATTTCCCAAGACTCTTTTTTTTTTTTTTTTGCTTAAATGTTTGCCTAAAGGAGAAGAGGTGAGAGGGTTACAGGAGCTAGAAGTCAGTCAGGGAAATACCTAGAAAAGCTCTTCTCCAGGAGCAGAGGAAATTCCCATGCTAAGGCGGAGAGAGAAGGGAGGGATGTTTGTGAACTCCCTAACTACTCCAGTACCAGGCTGGAAGGAGTCATGAGAAGGCAAGAGCAAAGTCTGCAAACACTTCAGCTCACAGCAGGTAAGAAAGAGTGGGCTGGCCTGGCAAGAAGCCATAGCTGCTGCGTTTGCTGTTTGTCAGAAATGAAAGTACTTGCAAATAGCGTGATTTTAAACCAAATGACTCTGTGCTCTGTAGCAGCACTACAGGCTTTAATTTTTAATTTTTTTCCCTGGATAGCTTGTTATTTAAAAAAACCCCGACAACTGTATATTCTTGTTCTCTTTTAAAAGGCTGCTGAGATGACTTGTCATCAATTTGCTGTGGTGGAGAAGTGGATTACTGGCAGTAGATGACTGTCTGCCATCTGGATAGACTTTGTGGCTGATAAAATGCATAATTTGGACACAGATGTGTGTGCTTCATCCAATTCCAGTGCAGTGGCTTACAGAGAGAGCTGTGGAAAGACAGCCCTTGGGTCAAGGGGAGTGCAAATAGCTGCGGAAAGAGGAGTTGGTCTCATCGCCTTACCTTGCGGGGAGCAAGGGCAGCGGGCAGATGCTATGCTTTGGAAAGGTCTTTGAAGTTATTAAACTATTTCGTCAGATCCCCAGATAGTTGAAATTATTTTCTTCCCCAGAGAACAGTGTAGATCTCTCATCCTTTCCTTGCTCCTCATTCCTCCTAGTGCTGCCCAGAGCTCAGCTCTCAGCAGGGCATTGCTGTCTCCAAAAGTCTCCTCAGGTGCTCTCTCAACCCTTGGCTTCTGAGTCTTGTCCAGCCTTTTTGGGGAAGTCTCCTGCTTGTCACTCAGCTCCTTTTCCTTACTAGGTGCCTCTTTTCTTGAGGACCTTGTTGTAGGCTTTGCCTATAATGGAGGGGATACATCTAATCTGATTTCACTGGAGCATGTCTAAGTCTGATAGGCCTTTTCCACCCCGTGGCAAACTGTCTCCTTGGAGCCCAGGGCTTTCACCATGTCAAAGGCTCCTTTTGTTCCCAATACTTAAAAGCCATGTTCCTCTAAATCATAGTTACGTTCTTCTGCTCTATAGAAGGTTACAATGTTGTATCGCATTGTCTCTGTCCTGCCATGTCTACATGCAGCCAAGTTGCTCGCTCCAGCTGCATCTAACAATGCACAGTAACAGCAAAAGAGCCCTTTTCTCTCATAGTCATCTTTGTAAATATTTGCCTTCATTTTTACTGTGAAATATCTTATTTCTCTATAAAAGGGAAGAGGTTTAAGCCACCACAAGTGGGCCGTGGAGCTGTCCGCAGTGGCTCAGTCAAGAAGGGAAGAATTTAGAACGCTGTGTCGAAGTGCATCAGCCTTTGCAAGCCCTCAATAGCTTCTATTTTAAACTAGAAAAATTCCATGTACACAAATAATAAGCCAGTGCAGGCTTTTTGTCAATTCACCTACTCAGCCTTTACTTTTCTGCACAAAGTGCATTTTGTTTTCAAAATCTGGCAGGGTTATATTTTAAATCACCTGTCTTAGCTCACGTACATTTTGACTCTTATGAGGCCTTTCAGATGACTAGCGAGTTACTGTTGAATATTCAAAGACAAAGTCAGTCTAATAAGTCCCACAGCTGTTGTGAATCTGATAAGGAAAACTGTTATGCAAATATTCCCTTGTTGAAGAAAATATTTCCAAGAGGTTGAATGTAGACAGATGTTGTATTCCTTTCGACTAGCAATGGAAATTTGTTTTTCTTAGTCTGGGGAGAAAGAAAAATCAGTAGTAAGGAACCTAGAATTAGATGTGGAACTATACAGCCCATTTCCTATCTAGCATAGGATGACATTAGTCCAAGTTTTTTCTTTTTCCTTCAACTCCTCACAGTGTTATACGGTCATATGTGTGTATGTGTGCACACAGAATCCTTCAGCTATGAAAGACCAGGAGAAGGAGAAAGAGATAAGTGTTCTTCTGCTGTGTCAGAGGCAGTGTTCTGTGCTCTTAATCAAGCAGGGGCTGGTTGAATCCTTCCTAGGGATGTGGGGGGTGTTTTTCTTTGGAACTTGATGTCCTTCATTCCCCTGAAAGGATTAAGGGAAGAAAACAAAATATGCTATTTTGAAACGTTGTGCATTCAAGTTTATGAACTAACTCTTCTAATAGATTTTTTTGAAGAAATGCTTCACCTGAACAAGAATGAGGTAACTAGGTATGGTTTGGCCTTAGTGGCTGGGTAAAGGTACACAGTATAGCTTTCATGTTATTCTCTACATTTCTTCAAAACTGAGTTAAAAAATCTCACCAAAACAGGTTTTCTGATACTTCTCTATTTCTGCTCAAAGTGAAAAAAAATTGTAAATTTTATTTTCCAGCTTACTCCAAAAGCAAAACATGACTTGTTGTTCTGTGAGGCATCCTCTCTTTCCATAAAACACACAAGTTAGTTGAAGCCAGAGAGTGGCTTGCTTTATTACTAACCTTTTTTGAAGATTGCCTTTGTTTGTTATTTTAATCAAGCCCCTGACACAGGGAACGCAACTTTTGGTTCTATACCAGTGAGAGCTTTTTATAGCTCAACAGATAGTATAGTGAACACTCTATCTCTCTTAAATGTGGCATGCTAATAGAAAAGGCCACAGAATGCCTGAGGAGTACTAGACACCAAGGTTCATCCAGAGATATTAGCAATTGCCAATATGAAAGCTCTGCTGTACATTAAAGGAAAATATCATTACAGAGAACAAGCAAGGTTCAGAGAAAAATCCCCTCATCCCTCTAGACTCTTCATGTCATTACTGACTCCTGCCCGTTCTGTAATTTCTGAAATAACCTTTCTGTCAGTTTTTGTTTCAGCCTTCAACCAGGTTTCCTTGCTATAATATTTATTTTTGCAGGGGTAATGCCTCATCATTTCAATTTTCTGTCAGTAAAGAGCTACACTCCTGGATTCTGTTTCCTAAAAGCTCTGCCCATTCAGCTTTCACAGCAGGTATGTATAATTATGAGCTCTAGGACAAGATAGGTTAGTTGTCAAAAAATGTGCTTTTACGGCTTGAGCTGTGAGAAATCAGAGCTATTTGGCTGCAGTCTGTGACTCTGGTACCTGGCAGTAGGCATTGCCAGATATATTTGATTTAGTTGACAGGCAGAGACTCTTCACCTTCAAGAGGCTTGTGTCATCCTCTGGATATACAGTTCGTGTTTGGAAGTTCCTTCTGGGCAAACTTTTACATTTATCTTTCTTGATCTTTCCTATGTGGGAAACTGAACTAGAAGATTTTTGAGGGAGAGACATGAAACAAGAAGTACCTTAAAAAAGTAGCAAGCAAAGTCTATTTCTGGAAATCTGTCTGTCCCCTCTCTGTCTTCTGTGAGAGACACAAGTATTTCCAGTGTGTCTAGGGCTAAAATGGTCAGTGGTTAACCATATGACAGCTGACATAAACCTATGTAGGGATAAAAGTTTGTGTTTTTTAGTTAATTGAGGTTTTCTATTGTCACTTGTCAGCTTCGACAATCTGAGTTAAACTCCAGCATTTCCTGAACGGGGGAAGTGGTGAACCAGCCCACCAATAAATAAACAGTCATCCAGTGCTCCAGATCCCTGAATTCTGGTATTTCACATCACTTCCAGGAGCCTTATGGTTAAAGTTCCTCCTCCAAACGTCCAAATTCTCTTAGTAGATCTTAGTGGGAATTTATTGCTTTTAGTTATGGCTCTTCCCTCATCAATGACCCACCCTTGCAACTGACTGATGTTAAGAGGTGATGTGGGCGAACTGGAGATTTGGGTGCTCATAGAGAAAATGGTCCCTAATCCAGTCAGTAATGACATAAGTATTTCCCCTTGTATTAGAAAAAAAAGGCTAAGAGGTTAGTAATCTTCTTGGCCACTATTTCTGGCAAGATTAAGTGTACGGTAAGCCATCTCTATAGGTGCGCCTATCTGGTTTTAGACTCTTGCTGGTTGCCATATGTTTCTCCATCTTATTTTGTGGAAAGGACCGACTATGTCAGGAAGTGGTGGGACAGAAACAGAGCTGCTCCCTCAACTGAGCCTGGCTCTGGCAGCTGCTATGGGAATTCCACAGAAAGTCTCTCCCTGGGCGTAGCAGAGCCATGCCCTGGCTCCAGTGGAGTGGGAGGCTGATGGACCCAGTGTCCTTCTGAGAGAAGAGAAGGTTTTAACGCTTGGTGGCTGGCTGCACCGTCAACCACTTGTAATAGCAATCTTTCCACTCCCACCCTGTTTTATCTCCTTTTTCTGGAAGGAAAGCAATTGAGGAGAGGTGTCAAGCTCTATCCAGAGCTCCCCTTTTCCCTGATTGTCTTAGAATCAGAGTGAATGGGGCAGTTGAAAAGGGCGTCTGGGCAGCCAGGCACTTAGGAGAGCATGGCTAGCTGCAGAGAAATAGAGCTTTTAGTGTGGAAAAACAGGTACAGAACTGATCTTCCTTACAGTATGTGAGCTTGTGTTTTTAACTGTGTCTTGTTAAGGTACCCCTGTTTTGTGGGGTTTTTTTGATACTCATATGATGGATTAATCAATCTCTTTCATCCAGAGTACACCTCGCCCAAACTTGTTCTCTCACACCGCCCTCTAAGTCATCTCTAAAGATTTGCGTTTTTATGAGTCACTCCAGACTCAAGAAAAAGGAAGAACACAGTACAAATAGATAAAAGGAGAATAAGCATGAAGTACCTTTAGCCAACAGGCATGACATTTAGGCCCCAGAGCTGGTGAACAGCAACAAGGCTTGCAACGCACACAAAAGATACAGGAAATATTGAGTTGTATTTGCAAAGACATGTTATTGTTTGGGTTGTTTTTCTTTTTTTTATGGTATTCATGGCCAAATGATTCAGCTTCTCACAGCTAGACCTGGATGACATTTCCGCAAAGAACAGTAACTTTCTCACAAAGAAAAAAGAAGGAGGGGGAAAAAAAGGCAGCATCATAAAGACCAAAAGTACCTGGGAAGCTGAGTCACATTACATGAGCAACTTCAGAAGATATAAAAATAAATGGTGATGATTCTGTAAATATTAAAACATTTCTTTTGATGTTTTGAAATTCATTCTTTTGGTAATGCTGATATGTTTCAGTTTATGCTGTTTTGAAATTGAATTTTTGGAGTTGGGTTTCAAAATTACTTTTTCTTCCTCGCTTCTTTGAAATTGTACCTTTTACAAAGAAAAGTTTGAAATAAGCCAAATAAGATGACACAAAATACTCCTTTTAACTTTTAGCTTTTTTGAAAGAAAAAAAAAAAAGGAAAAGCCTGTTTAACTTGAACTCATATTGACAATCAGGGGAACTGAAGCTTAGAAAATCTCTTTGGGGCTATTTCTTAGTTTAACTAAAGCTTGAATTCTGAGCTCCCAAATTTCAGTCAAATATTTAAAATGTGGGGCCATTTTTCTCTCTGATATCAACAAAATGGGAGAAATATTAGGAAATCATAACAAACTGATATCACTTAGAACTCCACTCTCTTTGTGCTAGGGTTGTGTTTTGAGTCTTAAAGGATTACATTGGGTAATCTTGGTTTTAGCTAAAAATTAACTGAAGTTCTTATTTATCTGCAAGCCTAGCCCCAATGGGGAAAGGAATTAGGATTAATGAACGAACACCCAGATGCCTTTCCAGTCAAGGCCTACAGGGCGTTTAAGTATTCAAGACATCTAGAGATTCAGACTGGCACTTGCTGGGACTTTCTTAGGCACCTGTGTGAAAATCCCACCTGTATTTCTCTTCAGACCCATTAACACCCTGAAAATCTATCTGGAGGTCTCCTATTACATCATGCTGGAAAGTGTCACTGCATGAACACCTTTTTTTTTTTTTTTTTTTTAATTTTATTTTGTATGTCTGCTTATCTTACTGAGGGATTTTCTGAGACTTGGCTGCACAGTGTATTTCTGATTAATCCCTCCTGGCCTTTCTCCAGCTTCATACGTCCCCCTACACCCGCCCATCATGTTTAGCACATCCATAAGTATTCCTTCCTCCAAAGCTGCATTTATCCAACCCTTATACCAGGGCAGTCACTGCATTTGCCTCTCTTTGCATTTTTCCTTACCTATCCTATTCTATCCTATGTGGATAAGCTGCCTGGCTTTCGTTTATCCGGAATGGAGGGTTTTTCCTAGGGCAGGTAAGGAAAGGAAGTCAGTGAAGAAATTGTTTGCAAATACACTAGTCTTAAGCATTCAAAACAGGTTATTATCCTGAGCTGTTCTCAACTATCTGGTGTCCTGCTCGAGGGCTGTAGAAAGAGTGAGTTGAATCACGCAGCCTGAACTGCTCTAAGTTCTGTTCCTCATTTTGTTTACTAAACCATGGTAAGATCTGAAGGTGTCAGCAGACAGGAGAGCACTTCTCACCAAGTGTCTGTATTATTTTGTGCTCTATACACACCTTAGCACAACCTTGCTAACACCCTTCCTTCACCTGCAATGAGCTTTTGAGTCTTGTATCATGAACCCTTCTGTCGAACAAAGATGGATCACATATTCTATAAAGTTCAATGTAACAGGAGCTCTGCTGACATAAAGGATGCCCTTGTTCCAGCACAAAATAAGGCTCTTGGCACCTAAGGAAGGGCTAGAGGGCACCTGGTCTCATAAATTCCTTGGCAGTACTATTGAGCTTTCCCATGGCACACTGCAGAATTTGTAATTTTTGTTCCTTCTCCTAAAGAGCTTCTAATTGTATGTTGTTTGTAGTGTATGGGAGGTTCTCTTTGACCCTTCTGGTCTAAATGTCTGTTTACTAATGTGGGAGTTGTGCAAATGCAAGTAAAGAGATTTCTAGGTAGGATGGAGTTTCAAGTAGTGATGTTGTTGGAGCCCTGCAGGAAGCTAGCAGAGGATGACTAATTAAAAGATTAAGAATAATGGTGCAGAGAGGCGGCAAGAAACTGAGAGATTTGTTTTCAACCTGACTCTTAGAGAAGAACACCTTCCAAAGACTTTCCTAAAAAAATTGGTCTATTTTATACAGAAAGGTTTTAAGAGTAAACCAAATAATTTTGCATGTGGAAGGAGAATGGAGCAGATGCTATGCCAAACTCCACAGTCCTATGACGTGGCTTCCCTTTATGCCCAGGAATCCAGAGAAAATCACAGTGTCTCTGAAGGAGACAAACAGCTAAGGGACCACCCTGCTGGGAAGGAGAATGGACTTGAAAGCACAGCAACCTCTCTCTGCTTCTAGGGCCTGATTGTCAGGTTGAATCAAGAAGACCAGAGTACTTTCTTTTCCTTTCTTTCTGCCTACCTTCAATTTTGCAAATAGAGATAGTCCGAGATCCCATTTTAGTGAGAAGAAGCAGGTCGTAGCTCACTGTGATCTGAAGTGATGCATGGGTTATTTTTACTTGGGCTCCTCTGCAGCCTCTCTGTCCCTTTCCTCCCCAAAGGGTGGTACCCGTTATGTTGGGACATGGAGAGATCATCAGGTCTAGGTCTAGGAACTTCGTCTTTACAGTAGCAGGTTGTTCCTCCAGGCTGCCGGGACTCACTTGAGGCTGGCTGGGTTAGTACTTGCAGGAATCCAGCCCCAGTGTTCCCTGGAGAATTATTGTCTTGTGTCTGTTGCCTGCTCAGTAATGCTCCTGTGTAAAGTATTACCTCTAGTGACAACCTAGAAAGTTACTTAGCTACATTAATAGCAGGTGGTCAGAGGAAAATTTCCAGGAATAAAGTGGATCAGATGGGAAAGTTAATGAATTCAGCATGACTTATTTCCAGAATTGCTCTTAATATTGAATAAAGCTTTTGTTTTCGCCATTCAGCTTTGTTAGCTTGTTTCCAGAAAATTGCCCGCTTCAGCCATACTTTTGTCTCCAGTGATAATGTCTATGAGCCTTTAGTTAATTAGTAAGTGGCTTTTTGGTGCAGACTTGGAGAGAGTTAAATACAGTGTACTCAAGCTGAGATAGATAGTTCGGTTATGTTGGGTTTTTAGAAGATGAAAGCACAGAAGAGTCAATTAACATTTATTCATCACATTCCTAAATCAGTGAATAATGTTTGGTTTAGGTTTAGTGGGAAATATTTTTTATTTGTGAGTTATTTTTTGCTTGGTTGAGTTTTTAAGGCCAGATTTCTGTTATTTGTTTTTCTCTCTTCTTTCTCTTCTTAATCATTTGTGGCTTAAGAGGAGATTAGTTCTGTAGGTAACAAAACATGGGTTATCTGAAAGATTTTCAATTACCCAAATAATTGTGGCTATAACAGTACAACATGACACCAAGCTCTGAAACTTTGTAGACCATGCAAAGACATTCACATCCAATGCAGGGAGGCAGAATTTGTGTGCTGTTGATCCTGGGCTAATAGGCTGGCAGAGGGACAGGCCTATATAATGAGGATTCACTGCCAAATGAAAATACCTATAGTGCTTCTGCACCTAAGCTACTGAGTGTGCATGAAGAAAACAGACTTCAGTCGTATGGATTTCTACTAATTCTCTCTTCTTCCCTATTGTTTCCAGTGTTGAAATGTCAGTTAATAGAAGAAATCATGGTTTTAGTCAGTGTGTAAGTAAACACTTTCTATATCTCATCCTGTTGCTAGTGCAGTTCTCATATTTGTTCAGATTTTGTCTGCTGTTTGGTTCCTCTTCTGTATTGATTTGCTTCTCGTCTTTGTAACATGGCACATTTTATCAATCTACAACATATTTCTCAAATGCACACTTTGAGGAATAGTCTTTCTCTAAATTGCTATTCCCCTTTTAGAAAGAAACTGGCTTTATCTCATTTTTCTCATAAAAGATTTATTTGCCTTATAATTCTTTTATACAGAAAGATACATAAGTAAGTCTCAGCATAGCAAATCATCTGTATACATACTTAACCAAGTTTGAATGTTTTTAAAATCCAGCCTCCTGTTGCAAGAGGCTTGTTCTCTCTATTTGCTTGAAGTAGCTATAATTTCTTTATTGTATAATTCTGTTTTTTTATATTCCTTTTAGTAGTTTAATCAATCCAGAAAAATAAAATAATAATAATAAAAAGTAAATATAACTGCTGAAGGAAAAAAATCAATTAAATGAATTAAGATTTCTTATAAACAATTACGTCTGAAACTGTAGGCATCACTGTAGAAAATTTCAGTAATAATCTCTAAATCTATGCAGAAGTGTTTTAGTTCCTTGCGTACCAAAGCATATATTATCACTAGTGAGCAAAAGTGAAGTAAAAAATGTGCACAGCCTTGGGCAAAATCAAATTTTGGTATCTTCTGCATGCTCTGATCTGTTAACTTTCTTAGGCACTAGATGTCTTCCTATTGATTTCACTGCACTTTGAATCAGAGCTTGAAAGTGATTTGAGGTTTTTGAAACTACAGCAAGAATTTATTTTAGTAGATGTTAAGCAATCAAATCTATTATTCAGTTTTGACAGTGTCAGTGTTTTCCCCCAAAATGCCTTCCCCTCATTTGTTTCCTTTCTATTCATTAATCTTCTGTCATTTTGTGCTTAATGTGTGTGATTGAATACACTTTCTGTTGTATGGTGTCTCAGAGGTAAGGCTGGATGCGTAAAAGATCGTTTTGTATTTGCCTGTCAGAGCAAAGGAGAGCAGTGACAAGCTTTCAGGGTTGGTGGATTCGATCAGCAGGCAGTGTCTATGTCCTAGAGGGCTGGACCACAGCCTACGAAGTCTGGAGATGTCTCCTGCTCACTCAGCTAGACTGCAGTAATGAAAACAGCAGTGTCTTCAACGCTATTTTTAAAAGCTGGATGCAACTTCTGGATTCCTGATAGGTTTCTGAGCATTGTAAACCGTTGTACCATTTTTCTGTCTCTTGATGCTGGTGTTTAACAAGTTCAGGCAAGGCAAAGTAAGATTTAAACAAGCCAAAATGAAGCTCTTCTGAAGCTGTTTTAAGAAGCCATCGCATGCCGTTGAGGTAGCTTTGCTCAGCAAAAAATGCGAAAAGTTCTCCTGAAAACTTATTAACTTTTTCTTACTTTTTTCCCCCCATACAATTCTCTAATCATTGCCAAAAGTGTTATTCTAATTGTTTGTTGCAAAGCTTCAGGTCCAGTTCTCCTCTCACCTAGAGTGCAATGAACCAGGAGGTGCTCTAGTGTTGGTGGGGATGATGTGTTAAGGCTTTACAGGATGACAAACTGTTGATAGAACAGTAGGTCAGGTAACAAATAGCAGGAGAAAGTGCTTGAGAGGATGGGAGATGGATCTGTTTGCACATGTCTCTCTCTGACAAAACTACTGGTGTGAGCTAGCATACTCTGAGAGATATCACCTTCAGTCCCATGTCTTGCAAAAAGCAATTTGTCCTTACGGATTCTACTTAATCCTGTAACTTCCACCTATTTTTGATAGAGAATTAGATGAGACAGCTATATGGTTCTTTTGTGCAGTGTTTTTGTACATGACAGGGGTGTATTTTTTCCTGAACATTTCTTACCCATTTTCCTGGCCAGTCCTACTTCCCCGCATATCCACCTCGGAGGGAATACATACATACCCCAGTGAAGTAGGGATGCTTCATGTCTTTAGAGACTTGTGTTGCTCTGCCAAGCATATGGGTTCACCCCCTTCAATCGCATTTCCTGGAACACAGCTAATTCTTTGGGAGTTTCTTGGGCTGACTGTGATGTTGCATAACTGGTTTTGTTTTTTTTTTTTTTCTTTTTTCATAGTCACATGCTATAGGGAATGAATAAAAGCAAGTAATAAATATAGAATAGTTTTTAAAAGGCAAATCACAAATACATGGGGAGTCAAATAAAAGTCAATGGAGTAAACTAATGTACTCCAATTATTGTTACCACTGCTAATATTACCATAACATTTTTAATTGTTTGACTGAGCTCCCTCAAGGTTATAACGAGTCTGTAACACTTGTATGTACTCTAAGGTGGTTGCCCATCTACTAGGACTTGAGGAAATTGCTGCTCAGATGACTACTACTGTTTGACAATTTGCATGTGGGATGGATCAAACACGGCAAACCGCATTCAGAAGCAGGAGTCCAGGCGAGGTGTGCCCATAAATACAATTATTTCTACAGTTACTGGGCTCAGAAAATTTCTCACCTGACTGAACTGTCTCTGCTCTGTTGATCCAGAGAGAAAGTCAACAGGATTTAAGTCAGGATCCCTGTGAATGAATTCCTTAATGATCTGTTAGAGTTTGTGTCATGGAACTTTCTGAAAAATGAAAGATTATTCCCCTTCCCTGCGAGTCATTCGCTGCTGCGCTTTGACCAGTGGTGGAGGATTGCTTTTGGGTTCTCAGAACAGGATGCTACTCCTACCCTATTAAATGGGTGACCTTGTGTCAGTTGCTGCTCCTCAAATATTCAGGAGATATTTTCTAAAAGATACCCCCTGGAGTTCTTGAAATTCAGTAGTGGTATAAAATAATTAACTGAAGGTCAGAGACAGTTCCTGCTACATCTAATTTGTAAGCAACTGTTGAGGAGAAGCTGCACGTGGTGTACATGCTAATGAAGATCTCCATTTCAGACCATATTTTAGGTATTATAAAAGTCCTTGAGGATAAAAGTGGCAGAAATTCAAACGTTGAGGAAATTGTAAATACAGGCAGGCTTCAATTCAGGTAGGTGCTTCTGCCAGTGTGCTTAATGTAAAGCTTGTGCTTATAACCACAGAAGAGATTCAGTCTTGCACTCGGATGTAAGCAGATGTCAGGTTCCATTCAGATTAGAAGCTGCAAGTTCGAACATGTGCTTTGCTGGTTGAGGATGTGGCTGTCTGCAGAAGACGATCACTTTACAAATGGCAAGAAAGTGCGTTCCACTTCAGGACGAATGGAAGGGTCCCCCCCTTAGCTGGAAATCTCCCCACTAGACTCAAAGGAAGCCATGTTTGCATTGATCAGTTATGCCCAGCTTCTAACTAAAATTCCTCAAAAATGTGATAGAAATAAAGCAATAAATTTAGATTATGGTACTGTCAAGCTGAAGAAAAAAGATGTTCTTAATACAGGAATGTTAGTCTGTTTGGCATCTCTCATAAATCATCATGATTCCAATGACAGTTTGTTCAGATACAGGGTTTTTTCCCCCACCTCTGTATACACACCTAGGAATCTTAAAATGCCCATTGGAAAGTAAAATCTGAAAGCAAATATAACCAAGAACATTGTGCCCTATAATTTCAAGAGAAGCTAGACAACAGGACTTTCATAAGACTGAATCTTATATTTCTTTACACTTTTAAAATTAAAAATACCTATTAATGCCACGTTAATAAAGCCTATTTGAGCTGTCTAAACAGTCTGCAAGTTATATAACACATCACTTAACAATGAATTTGCTCAAGATTTTAATTAATTAAAAATGAATTAATTGTTGAACTGGTTAATATCTGACTTAGTGTTCAGCCAAAGAGACTCTAGCAACCCAAAGCAAATTTTCCTGCTCAGCAAAATGACACGTTTTCTTTGACTGGTAGTCGGTTGGATTCTTTTGTTCACATATAAGAAGTCTTTGGTAAACAATTTGATAAACAACTCAGCCTTACTTATTCTTGTCTTGGGTGTCATTAAATGCTTTTGATGTGTTATTTGTCTGCAAAGGAATTTTTCTGGAATCATGAATTATTATATGTCTTTATATGACAGTATCTTTCTAGGTAACCAAATATTTCCTACACATTTTCAACAATCCTAATATACACTTAGGTAAAACACCACTAATAAGCCTGATATATTTTAGATAATGGCCTCCCGATTTTCCATCTCTGATTCTCTTCACTTAAGAGTAAACTGGTTCCACATAGGAACTAAATCCTATCTTTTTCTGAAAAAGATACATGGAGATGATGAAAAAAAGAGACAGCTGTGATACCAGGCGTTCTAGTTCAACCTAGTATTGGACTGTTCATCTGCAAAACAAATACAACGGTAGACAAAGAGGATTTTCCACTGTTTGAGTTTCAGCTTTGTGATCCTTGCTTACCTGTGATAACTCCTGTGTTGTGCCCAGCACACAGCAACAGCAAACAGCTGAATAATATCCAGCAAGTAACATCACCTGAAGAGTTTTGCCAGGCAAGTAGCCTCTGCAGGTGCCATCCTGCTTGTATAGAGCAGGTTTACTCAGAGACACAAATCAGCAGTGAGGTTGTTTCGAGATATGCAGCTCATGGGGACACAGCACATCGCTCTGCTGTCCCCAGATGGGGCTGGTACTCCACGATGGCACAGAATGAGAGCAGACAATGTGGAAGTCCTCCATATCAGTTGCAAGTGTTCAGGAAGAGTGTGGTTTTCATGGGATAATTGATAAGAAAGGGGGAAAGGAGAGGAAAGGACAGAACTGCTCTGAAGCAGAGCCAGGTGGAAAAGAAAGAGGGTGAATTCTGACTGCTCTTAGTTAAACCTCATCAATGCTTTGATCAGCCAAAATAAAGATCTTGCTCAGTGATTGACTTGGGTTTTTGCTGGGCCCTTCAGCTCCCAACAAGCAACCAGAGGGAAAGCAAGAGATGGATTGGCTTCATATTTGACTCTCAGCGTAGTTAACATTTGAACAGCTAAAGTTTACAGGGATTAATCCAAGTCACACATAGTTTTCTACCTACCTGTAGGAATCAATCTTACTCCTATTGATGTTAAAAAAAAAAAAAAAAAAAAGGAGGTGGAGGAGTATCAGTCTCTTTCGTTATTGCCTCTTTGGTTTCTTTCCTTGCCCTAGATGACACAGTAGGATGAAGCAAGTGGAGATAAAAGCTCAGGAGCTCCAGACTGGTCAAAGACGACACCATACTTTCTGACAGCAAGACAGTAAAAATGAATGTGGGGTTGTTAGTCTTTTCTTTCCTTTTGTCAAACCTAATTTGAAGTGAAGGCACAGGCCGGTGCTAGGTCACTGCCATGTCTTTAGAAATTTGTGCACTGTGTACAAAACAAGGTGAAGAACTGAGATGTTTCCCTGTCTGAAGTGAAAAAGAAGTATGTGTTTAATTCCATCCAAGGGAGGTCCTTTTAAACAACTGGGAGACTTCTAAAGAAATTAGGGCCTTCCAAGGAGGAGGACCAGAGCTGTGATTCACCACACACTCTTGGGAGCTTGCCACCCAGCTGTTACAGCAAGATTATTTTATAATGTTTGATATCCATTTCTGTAAACCTGCGTGACAGTGCAGATGAGCTTTGGCTGAGAGCCCCGTTTCCTGGCATAAGTGGGCAAAGGTCTAACATCTCTGATGAGTATGAAAAATAGGAGATTCATATGCGAATGCTGGTTTAACTACATAAGCTTATATTCATCCTAAGGCATAGGGAATAATAATAAAGGTCTTTAAACTTCCCTGCCTACAAGAAAATCACAAGCAAGGTTTGCTCCATACAGTGCCAATGCTGCCTTACGTTGGGAAAAAGTTTCTTGTGCCGATTCTTTGTTCTTCAAATTCCTTTACAATAGACTTGAAAGAACAGGCACTGCTTCATACTGCTGGAAATGAGAGGAGTGTGAACTGATTTGTGAGTTAGTCCAGAGCAGTTATCTTCCCCATTCAAGGAATTATTTATGTTTTGTCCATAAAGCTGGCGTGGTATTGCTGTTGAATCTGCCTTGGTCAACTGTGATGATATCTCTCTGACTGGCTGGCAGGTCACTTCACCCTAACCTTATTCAGCCCAAAGGGAGGAGCTGTCAGCTCTCTGATATCACCTCTAAAGCCAGTAACAATCAATATATACATTAATCTCTTATTGTGTATGTCTGAAAAATATTTAGCAATATACATACAGGATAGCTTCAATGTACATATGACAAAGGCACGAGGAGATACAAAAGGTAGCTTGTTCGTTAAAAGATCTGAGTCTCAAGCTGAACATCCTGAAAGGAAATTAATGGTTTCATTCAGCTTTCTGCAAAAATTAAGTTGGTGTAACTTGTTTCTTGTAGGGTTTTTTCTTAGTTAATGATCATGCTTGGATATTAAAAGCAGCACTGTACCACGTTCATCCACAGATACTGAAGGTCTTTAGGGAACCAGGTAAAAAGCTCAATTTTAGAGATCAGAAAATAAGTCTCACTAACGCTGAGCCCAGCTTTTCAAAAGAGCTGGAGGAGATTTTACACTGAAATTCCTTTGAAAATCAAGGATAATGAGCACCTATTTCTCTAACAGCTTTTGAGAATTACCCCTTAACAATTTGTGCAAGATTCTTGGAAGATGGTAGTCAGTAAAAGACTGACCAGCCTCAGGACTCCTGTTCTGCAGGGTTTATAAGTATTTCACTATGCTCACAAGTTTCCCAACTTTTCTTTCTCCTATGTAGGACTCAAGCAGCAGGTGCACAAAAAATTTCCCATCTCAACCCTTGCTCTGTGTTAAATGTCTTATCTGTCAACTGGATTTCTCTCTCTTTCTACCCCACGGAAGGAACTGAGGGTTTAAGCACGTAAGGGAAGAAAGAAATGGTTTAAATTTAATACAACACTTTAGTTCTCTAGTATTCAATTATCTTAGCAAGTGCTTTATTAGGGAGAATACCCCATGCAGTAGGCATCAAAGGGTGCATGGCTAAGTGGAGGTGATGCTGTCACCAGCAGCACTGGGAGAGCGTGCTTCCCACCATTTACATATCCTTTGGAGTCACGCTTCATGGCATGAGAGGAGTAATGTAATCCTGGCTCATACTGACAAACATCAAAAGAGTAATCCCAAATCCTATCACAGTGCAGCGAATAATCATGGTGAATTATGTAGGCTGCTGGAGATGTCATGTTATAAACAGCTGGATACAGTACCAAGACAAGCAGGGAAACTTCAGCATCTGGCTCTGCATTACAGCTACCAAAGACCTGCGTGGGTCTACCCTGCAGAACTGCCAGCTGAAACAGAGAGGCTTTTATGAGATATCCACCCTGCGTAAGACCTGTCGTTTTACTGTGCGTCTGCCACATCGGTAGAGGAAGCAAAGCAACTGGCTGGAGGCAGAATTCCTGGGGGAGAAACAGCAGGGAGATGTGTGTATACCTGTGAGAGGGACAAGAAGGTAGAAAGCCAAAGGAAAACAGAGGAGGAGGTAGGGGGTTTTGGTACTTGTCTTCTCCCTGGGGAACAGCTGACAGATGGCAAAGAGTGCAGTCGGGAGAACCGTACTTGCAAGATGCGAGACAAGGCTAATGACATATATCAAGCAACACTGGGGACTTTCAGGGATCCTGCTCTGATGGTAATGCCAAGGAATTCAGGGTGGAACTGGAGCAGAGTTTCTCCATGAATAAATCAACACCTACCTATTGCTGCTCCCTGGGAGCAGGATGATGCAGTATGACAGGGAACGTACTGTACTGTGCTCTCACCTCATACCAAGGACTTTAATAGTTCTAGAGCCAGCCAAACTAGCAGCCTGTCAGTTCCTGATCAGATTTAATATTTAATTTCAGTTCTCTAAAAAGAATATAAAAGGAATACAGCAATTGTTGTTTCAGTTTATACCTAAAGTCTAACTAGCTGCTTATCTGTAGCTATACTGGTTATTTTCAGGTGCTGGGAGAAAGAATAAGCTCTGCAGATGATGAATAGCCTAATGAAGTCAGGGGAAGCTGCATAATTAAGCAAGGCTGGGGTAAAATCATAGCTACTTTGGAAGATTTCTAAGTAACTTTAACAAGGTCAAGATTTTACCTCAGGTCTTCATAGAATAGTTTGCCACCAAATATTTTTTTTTTTTCCTTAGCCCTGAAGGATGAGGGCTTATAGCCTTAATTTTATTTATCCCTTCTTACGTAACCATGAATGCTCTCATTAGCCGTATAAATGTCTAATACTCTTTTGAATGCTGGTAAACCCAGCCATTCATTAGTAGCCCAAGGGCAAAATAATTCTTTTCGCTAGTGCTACAGATTTATAAACTTTGAGCCTTATAACATTTTTCTCTTAGGTGGGCCAGGAATATGCTTAATTCATTCTCTCATAGTTAGAAAATGATTGTCTAATAGTTTCAAAAGTTTAGCTATTGGAAAATGTCCGCCTTCAATTCTCTAGAGCTTTTTCACAGGAGAAATAGTTGCAAATATTCATTGAGATCAACTTGATGTGGGGGTTTCTGGCATGCCTTTCAAATTTTCTCCATTTTGAAGAACATCACATTCATTTCTGTGTGACAGATTTACTTCCATTCCACACAGATCCAATCTCCTTCACTTTGCTGAAAACTATTTCCACTGTGAATTTAAAAATAAGGTGGTAGGGTTTCCACACCAAAGGAAATGCCTTTATGTTTCTCCACGACTTTTATTTTTCAGTGTTTCATTTGGAGTTTTCATTGCGTGTGTTTTCTCATATTTAGGCTTTGGCAGGTTGGGCTGTGTGATTTATGATGTAGCCAACACATTTTGACCACACTTCAGCTGATCAAGAAGAAGGTGTTTAAAAGAGAAAAGATGGCTGAGTACAGCAAAAATAATATTCTCCAAAAAAATTGAAATAAATTTGAGGGTAAGGGTAATAGCTTTGTTCAGACACCATTCTGTGAGGGTTCTCAGTAAACAGCTCTATCATCAAATGGTCGTGTGATAACAGGCAAATTACTTTCCTGCAAATGTTGTTTTTCCTAATCCCTCTCACGTCTTCCTTGTCAGCACTGATATCTTCAGAGGCGTGATGGGCTATTTGTTCTTACAGTGCCTGTAGTGAGGCTCGGGATGTGGATCCAGGAGACAGCTGAGCTGGTCACAGCTTGCTGACACCGAAGAGCGAGATCCCTCTCCCTCCTTCCTCAGCTCTGGCACTTACCTGTTTGCATGGAGAGCCAATTTACCTCTCTAACCCAACTAAAGGTTTTGCTTTTTGCCAAGGTAGTTTTCTGCTGTTTTAGTAAACAGAATTAATGCACCATGGGATCAGACCTGTGCCAGAGCTGGCTCAGCGTAAAGCATTGGGAGTGCATGGCATGGGAATAAGGGAAAAGCAAGACAGGGCTGGATGATGAGCTGTTGATTTGGTCCAAAACCTGCTGTAATGTGTGTAACAATGAGAGTTCATTGTGGTTCTTTACCACAGTACAAACTTCCATTGTGAGCTTGGATGAGCAGTGCCATCCTCTTCTGCCTGAGCTCTGTGTTACTACAACAGGGTAAGAACAAGCAGACTTCGAAGTCAGTGCTGTGGCTGTAAGCTATTTATTGAAAGTCAAAAAAATTTGGAGGACTATTTGTTACTATATCAATATAAGCCAACATTTTCAAAAATACTTGCTTTAAATTCAGGCTTTTAAGTAGATATCTAAGCTTCCAAATATTCAGCCATTGTTTGTTCACCTTCCTAGCTCTCACTAACTTTGTTATGGTTTATAGGTGATGAACGACTCTGAATTCAGGCTGTTTCCATATGTGGGTCAGATTATATGGATTTTGAAATGTTGCGTTAGGCCAGCAGGTTTGATAAACCAAGCCACTGTTTTGACAGGGATGTCTTTTTATCTTCTTCTTAACACGATCTGGGCTGAAACTCAATACTTGTCATAGGGATGCTCCTCAGCACTCTCAGAAAGGAGGCTGTCAAAGAAGAAACTACAGTGCCAAAGCTTTGTGCGTGCCAATGTGACTGAAGAACGGGACAAGGCATCTTGACAGCAAGCATTTCTGTCCCTCTTAGCATGGACACACTCTTGGCTTTGTCCCCTCTCCTCACTCTCTATACGTACAGATGGCTATGGCTGAGATGCTGTGTTTTGGCAGATGACAGTGACAGAGAGGGTTGTACAGACAAGAAGTGTTGTGTTGCTAACCAATATACAAACTTTTCATTTGCTGCCATCCTTTGCAAATGTTCACCCTCTGCACTTTCCAGTGAGCAGAACAGATTTCCCTGTCTCTCCAACACCCAAAGCATTAGCTGACTTACGACCAAAATTTATATGGTGCTCCAGAACAACCAATTGTGCAGAGTCTTGCTGATCAAAGACACTTTTGAAAATGTGCAGCTGTTGTCAAATGTGGCTGATGCACGTTTCAGAGAAATTGCATGCTGTGGGTGGACATCCTTTACAGATTTTGGCTGCACTGTCTGAAACACAAGCGCCTCCGCCTCTTGCCCATCAGCTGGCGGTTGCTGGCTCACTGTTCCCACCATGCTGTTGATGGAGGGAGCTGTGCAAAGTGCTCCCTGTCCCACTTCAGGAGAATCATCTGGCCTAGTACAAGCCTTTGGGTCTTTCAGAAACTCAGCTGAGCGTGACTGAAGTGAATTCAGGGATTCTCACATGGCCCCTTTGGCTGGCAGAGCTGTGGGGATGCGGCCCAAGGCAGAAAGCACTAACAGATGGGGGTGGAAGACCGCTCCCCAAAACCTAGTGCCATGCTCATCAAGGCAAATGATCATTAGTTGCCTCAGGTCTCCTCACTTCTGGACTGTGTAGCCCATCCAAAATGGGTTTTTACTCCAGAACACACAGCCTGAGAGCTGGGACATGTGTCTCTCTAACCCATCCCATGGGCAACCTGTCTCTTGCATGTTCACTGAGCTGTGTCTGGTTTAGTCTTTTAAGCTCAGAGAGGAAAGGCTCATGGATCTGGACACAAGGGTCTCAGCCCAGTGCTGATGTTTCACTGAGGGTCCTCTGGCATCTCTTTTTTTCTCCATTAGGGACTGCTGTGCCCTAGAGACAATTTCCCCTTTAAATAAAAGAGCGTTACTATAATTTTCTCCTGCAGTATATATTCCAGTTCACAAAGGCATACCACAGATATAATGGCCATTATGGTTCCCCTGAGTTTTCCTCCATTAACCATAACAAAATGTCATTAACTATTTAGGAAGTGCAGCTTCTAAACACACTTCTAGTTTCACAGTTTTTTTGTTACATCCTGTAATGTACAGGATAGAAAGAAATGATTATTTAAAAAAATAGCTTTGAGGTAACACATTACTGAAGTCATTTCAAATGATCTGAAGGAGTCATTTGGAATGACAGCTTTTATTATTTCCTCTGCCAGTAAATTAAAGAGAGGGGATAAAATGCAAGTGATTGAACTGAAGCAAGAAATATGTTTCCAGGTGTTTGCAGATGATGTTCTAAATAATTTAGTAGCTGGGAACAGTGTGTTACGCAGTCATCCAGCAGAAAGGAGAAAATTGAGGGTGTGCAATTCCCCCAGCTACTGTTCTGGTCTTACTGATATTTACATCGGCAAAGACGTGGAATAACACAGTGACGAATCTGGCCAGTGTATTTGCTGTTTCATAATAGTATACGTTTCCTATTTGAAAACATAAAACTGAGAGCCCCTCAGGTCTCTGTTATCTTTCTGTTGCTCTAATTCTATTTTTTTGCATACTTACATATTCTTCCAAATGATTAGCTACATGTGCAACTCTGATTTTACATCATTTACTTCCTAGAGGCCTTGTCTTTTCCTAAGTATGGGGTATGTGTTCTGTACTCCTTAACATCCAATTTTGTCCTTGATCTTAGCTGATATCTCTACTATAACTTGTTTCTTGCTCCGAGGCTGGGCTGTGACAGCTTTTTTAAGAGCTACATCTATGAGCATGTGAGGGTGAGGTATCAGCTAGCAGAGATTTTCACTGGCATCATTGTCATCAGGAAATAATATGATACTGTCAGTGTAGTTTCAGTGCAGGCTCTAGTCTGCTGCAGATACAATAGCTTATGGCTGTAGACGTATTAATTCAAAACAGTTTGGTTAATGAAGATAATAGAGACCTTTGTTCATTTTAAATAGGAGATAGTGGTGATGTTACAGACTACGAGTGGGTAAATAATTTTCATATATATGTGCAAATTACTAACCCACTTCTAGCTTGAATGGCTATGTAGTTCGTTTAATTTTGATCCTCTTTCTCAAAAAAATAGAATAGACGCTTCTCAAACATGAATGTCAGTTGCCATTATTGGTTAGATGGGTCACCTGAGTATGAGTCTGCAGATGGTTTGTGAACACTTTGTTATGAACAGAGTTGTTATGGAAGGTTTTATTCATGAAAATGTGGACGTTTTTATTTGGGGGGAAAAAAGGGTTTTTTTGGTTAAGGATCAAAATTAGATTTTACCTTGGGTCAGCTTCAGAGAATCTAAGCGACTGACAAGATTGGGGCATCGGACTCTGAAAAGAAACTTCTGTGACATGATGAGAAGCTTTGAAAGTTTCCAGGTTTATATCCTGGTGATTTTCTGCAGTAGCTGGACAGTTAATCAGGAGAAGTTGTGTTATATCCATTTCTGGAGGTTTTTACAACAGCCCCATTTGAAGTGGGAGGCTGGACTCCAGAGCTTACTTCCAAACAATGTTTCTGTAGCTTTGTGACTTAAAGCGTTTGGGATTACCTTAGCCAACTGTCAGTTCTTCAGAATCTGAAATTCCAAATTTTCCTCTCCAAATGTTACCTACTGTGATGTAGTGTTGAAAACTCCCCAAAAGAGAAAATCTGAACTTCACTTGTTCTTCCTGTATTCCCCTTTAGAGCTTGTCTGATTGCATAAATAAGTCATGTGTTTATATGATGTATATACAGCCATAAGAAAGTTTGGTACAAGAGGTTAGAAAGGTCAGGAGTGTGGCAGATTTTAGGAGAGAACTTAGATACTTGAAGGGGTTTTGAACCATTGATAGTTTACACGAAACAGAAAAAAATACTGGAGAAATCTAGGTTGCTCTGTATCATTGCAAATGTTTGAAAATCATGATCTACAGCTCAATAAATCACAAGGAAGGAGTTAAAATCATGTTTTAAAATATCTTTTTTTATCTGGTCTTGGGTCTAACGGGAAAACTGAGGCCCCTTTTTGCATTTCTAGTTTATTGATGAGTTGGAGACTCATAATTTTAGGCAAGTATGTTTTTCTTCTCCTGTTCTAGGGCAATATTTTGGACACCAACCACATTTCTGAGTGTAATGAGGGAGCACCAAAAGCTTCTGTTTCCTTTACAATTATAAAAGTCTGTTTGTAGACAAAGAACACCTGTGTGCTTGAGTTTGCTGTTTACATTTCCTTTCATGCCTGTTACAAGAACTTTTAAAGTCAAGTTTTGACATATATTGGTGACAGTGACAGTGGTGAAAAAAGCTTGAAACACATGGAGTGGTCTGAAGTCTTTGCTCTGCAGAGGAGTCAGGCTCTGAAGTAACTTCTGAATGGTGAAAGGTACCTCAGTAAATGAAAACCCCAAGCTGCAAAACTACTTGTGAGCTGCAGGATTCTGCTTCTGATCTACATAGATCTAGTGCCCTCTTGATCTGCCCCTGCCTCTAATTCCGTCTGCCTTATTTTTGATGCTTATTTTTTCCTATGGATCAGTAGTTTTGGAATGTGGGTGCCTGTCAGACTTCTTCAGATGAGTCCTTACTACTCCTTGATAAAACAAGAGATACATGTCAGGCTGAAATGTGGCAGGAGATGAGGACGGCAGTGAGAATAATGCCGAAGGAGATTGAGTGAATGTGAAAAAGAGGACTAGCACTTACAAGATAGTTATTGCTGGTGTGTGTGTGTGTTAGAGAGAGGAGATCTTCTGATAAGGCTACTGTATTGCACTTCATGAACGCAGGTCAGTTATAATAAATTCCTGCCTAATAATTGATTATTTGATATTTAGTTAAAAAACTTGTTACTTGCAATTTTCTTTTCAGTCTGCACATGTTTTCCTCCTCTTCTCCTTCTTCTTCTTCTGGGAGGGATAAATTAAATAGAAATATTTTTAAACTAGATTTGAAGGTTTCTCTGTTCCTTCTTATGCCCAGATGATACAGGGCCTTTTACAACCTTTAATCAAACAGGAACAGTTTTCTGTGGAATTTTTTTTCCTCAAATAAATAGGTGCTGGTTCGCAAGTTCCTTTTTGAAGCAGTGGGATTCTTTAGAACTTCTCTGCTCATTAGGAAGTTGCTTTGGTAAAAAATAGCTCTCTAGCTCCTTTCTGGGAAAAAAAGATAATGATTGAGTAAAGAGAGGAAAAAGAATAAATCCAATATTCCTTTTGCAGTTCTCTCACTTATGAACTATTAATAGTTTAAATTAAGATGAAAGTTGCTATGTCTGTATTCTCCATGAATAAAGCGCAGTATAGACCTTTTCACCATTACAGAAACATAACCACCTGTGAGGTGGAGACTACATCCCAGACAACATATGAGCAAGTGTGTTTCCATCCCAGTGAATGTTAGTGTACCATCCTCGTCCTTTCATACATCTCTCGTAGTCTCCCTCCCAGCTCATCTTGTGTTTCCCCACAGTAGGAGGACCTGATGTTTAGGAATGCTAAAACTAGGTAGGATCTCTTTGAAACAACACGGACAGAGGAAAATAGCTTTCATTTTTTGTCCTGGATAAGGGACTATGTGCATATTCTGTTATCAAAGGTTTTGCACACAGTAACCTCTTCTCTCTCTTTGGTGTCTTGCAATGGCTGGACTCAGTATTTCTCTGCATAACAAAGGCACAGTGAAATGCAGTGAAAATAGAAGCTGACAATACTCTTTCATTTGTCTGTGCTTTTAAAGACAGATAACGTGTGTTTTTTCTTCTGCTGCTGGCCATTTTGTGAAGCTCTGTTTAGTGGTGGGGTGGGCTTTTCTGTAAGCTGTATGAGGCTTGGGTGTGTCTCTCCCAAGGACACAGGGCTGAATTTACCCTGGCAGGACGCACACGAGGAGTTCCAGGGAGTGTGGGTATATGACACTCAAGTACTAAGCCAGTTTTCACTGTCAATTCAACTTCAACAATAGACTCCATAGGTTTTCTGATGGTGGGAAATACTTCACTCCAGTCCAGGTCACAGAGCACGAATAAGGAGCCAGATTGTATTTGTCCTCGCTGGAGATCACTTCCTACCTCCTGAAGTTAGCACTGGACAAGAGCTCTGGTTCAGAAACTTTTAGGGACCTTTATCTCCTCTTCAGGATCCAGTTAAACCCAAGCAAAGAAGGTTCTCCAGCTCTTCTGAATATCTGCTCTGTGCCTTACAAGAAAAGGCATCTCTTCAGCTCCCAGGCTAAGTACACCCATGCTGCTTGCCCCAGCAAACACACTCTTTGCTGAATTATCATCTTAAAAGAAAGCAAGCATTCACCTGTTTGCTGGATTCAGCAGTCCCACCAATCATCTATTCGGATCATTAACACAGGGGTACCTGACTCTGAATGTGCTTAATTATAACTCAGTTTGCACAGGGCAGAAGACAGCAGTTGCATATTTCTACATAAATAAAAATCAAATGCTTATTGAAATCTTCAGCCTAACGAAAAGGTCTGATAAAAAGCAACACCCATTTCAAATTTTCACATGTATAACCACTATTTTTGCTAACCTGCTCCCTTTCAAAACTAGCTATACTTGACAAATGATTACAACTTAAGCTATGCCCTAAGATAGCACACACAAAATCAGACACAGGTCAGGAGCAGTGGGAACTAATAAGTTGGTGTCACATCCCTGGTTTTCACATGCCTACAGTGTTGACCTTTAAATCCAAGATGGATATCTTTAGTAATCCTTTTGCTTCTGCACCCTTGGTGGTTTCTCCCTGCTCCAGTAGACCTGCAACGAGCAAGAAATGCACTTTGAGGAGGAAACATAATATATGGAAATTCTGATAAGAATAATTTAGTATTGTCATGGTTTAGGCCCAGCCAGCAACAAAGCACCACGCAGCTGCTCGTTCACTCTACCCCCCCAGTGGGATGGGGAGGAGAAAATACAACAAAAAAGCTTGTGAGTCGAGACAAGGACAGGGAGGCATCACTCACCAGTTATGGTCACAGGCAAAACAGACTCGACTTGGGGAAAAAGAAATCAATTTAATTTGTTACCAATCAAATCAGAGTAGGATGATGAGAAATAGAATGATATCTTAAAAACACACCTTCCCCCCACCCCTCCCTTCTTCCCGGGCTCAGCTTTGCTCCCGATTCCTCCACCTCCTCCCCCCGAGTGGCGCAGGGGGACGGGGAATGGGGGTTGTGGTCAGTTCATCACACGTTGTTTCTGCCGCTCCTTCCTCCTCGGGGGGAGGACTCATCACACTCTTCCCCTGCTCCAGCGCGGGGTCCCTCCCACAGGGGTCAGCCCTCCACAAGCTTCTCCAACGTGAGTCCTTTCCACGGGCTGCAGTCTTCCACGAACTGCTCCAGCGTGGGCTTTCCTACGGAGTCACGGCCTTCTCCGGGCCCAGCCACCTGCTCCGGCATGGGGTCCTCCACGGGCTGCAGGGGAATCTCTTCTCCACTGTGGACCTCCATGGGCTGCAGGGGGACAGCCTGCCCTCTCACCACGGGCTGCAGGGGAATCTCTGCTCCGGCGCACCTCCTCCCTCTCCTTCTTCACTGACCTCGGTGTCTGCATGGCTGTTCCTCTCACATCCCACTCCTCTCTTTGCTGTAGCTCTTCTTTTTCAGCAGTCTTTTCCCCTTCTTAAATAAGCTATCACAGAGGCGCTACCACCATCGCTGATGGGCTTGGCCTTGGCCAGCGGCGGGTCTGACTTGGAGCCGGGGAAGCTTCTAGCAGCTTCTCACAGGAGCCACCCCTGTAGCTCTTCCCCCGCTACACAAACCCAACACAAGTATGTAATCTGGCATCCAGGCATACACATTTGATAAATCTAAGCACACAGAGATATATGGAGAACTTATATATATATATTTGTGGGTTTATCAGTAGACTGGCTGCAGAATTCCAAGTCCCTGACGACAAAAGTTATGGCTGGCACTACTGAAACTGGGTGAGATGGGGAAGGTAATGTGAACGTAAAAATCAAAGGGCAGAATACGGACAAAGGAAAAAAACATGATGCTTTATATCAAAGGCACCGTTGCCTGGTTTTGCATCAGAAATAACATGGTATTGCAGGAGCTCAGATCCTTATTGATTAAAGCTCTTTCAAGACTGCAGGTAAACATTTGAAGAACATTTGTTACTTTCTATGGAACCGAAAAAATGTTCCCATAAATATTTGTCCTTGATGGTTAGGAAGAAAATCTATATTACCACAGGTCATATTACTCTGGGAGATATTTGCTTAGTGTTCTTAAAAGTAATACATGACAAACACAGATGCTCTCGTGCCCTGACTTTGAGTTGGGCTTTTTCCAAAGGTCAAAGTCTCATCACTGACCTAAACTTACTAATAGCTGCAGGGATAACAGCAATTATGATTTACCTTATGCAAGTGCAACATGATATCAACCTGTAATTTTTATGTTTGGAGTGGAAAAGATCTGTTAAAAGTTTTAAAAAAGCTATCAGAATTACTAAGAAGAAACATACTAAAATAGAAACGGTAACAAAACCTGTGAGCTACAGCAGAATAATCTAGGGGATGGTACAATTGTATTAGCATAAAAAATAATTTGGGGGGGGGAGGAAATTGAAATTAAAAGAAGAATAAATGATATCTAAAGGATGAAAACATAGAGTGAATAGACATGAATTAAACTTTTCTACCTGAAACATTTTCAGTTCACAGGAGCGGAGAGGGCTGGAAATGTTGGATACCCTGAAATCTATATTTTCTCAATATTGCTTTCTCACAACTTTTCACACACTTTCAGTATTGTTATGTTCCAGTATGTCATATGGTAGGTGAGAACCTGTTATCTACCATGACAAATACGGCCCTTTAAACATCAACTTTTATATACTTAAACTGTTACCATAAGTAACACTCAGCGCTTGTGTGAACTGCTTGTGGTTTTCCCAGTAGCAAGTAGTGTATTGCACTGGCTGTTCAGAAACTGGATTTCTGTTTCCAGTTCTGGCACTGAAGTTTAGTAAGACCTTATACTTTTCTTTCTCCTGCATTCTCTATCTGTTTAGATTTGTGAGATTTTATACCTCAAGTGTTATGGCTTATTTCGTACCTTAAAATGCTTATACAATGGGCCTTGATTTCAGGCAATTACTTTAGAGGATCTCATGGTACAAATGCATGACAATAACTATAAAAACAAGAAATGTAACACCCACCAATATCCATTTTAATGCCCTAGTGCAGAACATGTTTTTCCTGGCTCTCCTGTCTAGGGCACAACTTCACTCTTTCATTTCTGTTGTGTTGAAAGGAATCTCAAAGTTGCATCTGAAATGTGAGAACAGCAGGTAAAAGTGGGTGTAAGAGAGGTGATGAAGAAAGGGCAAATTCATTAATGTTTTAGAAGCTACATCTGACTCTCCAGACCTCTGTGTGATAAATTTGTGCCTCATGATTTTCATACCGGTCTTTTACTTTTCTTCAATTTACAAACTTTGATGTGCTCCTTTACTGTGAAGAATAAAAAATGTGCAAATGATTTCATTACAGGTTTTTTAATTTCCCTGGCAGCTCTGGCCTAATCATGCTGAGACATTCAGATAAGTTCCTGTCTCTTCCCTGTACTGGATCTCTTTGAGGATACAGCCACAGGAACATACCTTGCATGGTAGTTGCAGCTGAAGCATTTTCCTCCTTTTCTTGCTTGTTGTTGATGATTCCTCAGCCTCATCCAGATTATTTTTTTTTTCCCCCTGACAATTTTCAGACAGATTGGTTTCCTAATCTGGTTCCCATTTGTCCTGGTTTTGGCTGGGATAGAGTTAATTTTCTTCTTAGTAGCTGGTACAGTGTGTTTTGGATTTAGTGTGAGAATAATGTTGATAAAACACTGATGTCTTAGCGCTTACCCTAAGTTAAAGATTTTTCTGTTTCCTGCACTCTGCCAGCAAGCAGGTGTACAAGAAGCTGGGAGGGAGCATAGCCAGGACAGCTGACCTGAACTAGCCAAAGGGGTATTCCATACCATAGAACGTCATGCTCAGTATATAAACTGGGGGAGTTGGCCGGGAGGGGCAGATCGCTGCTCGGGTATCAGTCAGCAGGCGGTGAGCAACTGCATTGTGCATCACTTGTCTTTTCTTGGGTTTTGTTTCTCTTTTTTTGTTATATTTCTTTTCATTACAATTACTATTATTATTATGTTTTATTATTATTATTGTTAGTATTATATTTTATTTTACTTTAGTTATTAAACTGTTCTTATCTCAACCCATGAGTTTTACTTCTTTTTTTCGATTCTCCTCCCCATCCCACTGGGAAGGGGAGGAGTGAGCGAGCAGCTGCGTGGTGCTGAGTTGCTCGCTGGGGTTAAACCGTGACACCATCTCACCAGATCAAGAATGTGACTAGGATGACGAGGGGGAATGTTGCCAATACCCTTGGCCAGCAAGTCTTGCTACCAGTAGCAATCTGACAATGATGTCAGATGACGGCATCTCTTTCCTTCCTGCCCCATCACAAAACCTGTACGTTTTCTTTCTTTACTATGCAGCGCAACATTGATCTGCCACATTACTGTAACTCTTACAATCATTCTTGTCATAATCAGACATAGTGTAAAATAATTAGATTAATTAGAATAATCTTGCAGTAATTAGACTTGCTCTGCAATTACCACTGGAATTATATAAACCAGTCGTGTGCCAGGTTTGCCTTCTGCTTCATCTTGTAGAAACACAGAGCACCTAGGTACCCTCCCTTGTCAAAGCTGGTGCTCCTTGTGCAAGACCAGCAACACAGACAGATGGAGACGGCAAATTCTTTCCGGGAGTCTCCTCTACTAGCTGTTTTACATTTCAGTTGCAGGTATTGTATTGTTATTGTCTTTGCTATATTCTGTATTTCTTGGGTTTAAATTGAGGCTTGTTGAAAAACTCCTGCAAAATAGCTGAAACCTGGCCTGTCTCCCGCCTTAGCCGTTCTTGTGACAGGAGATATAAGGACTCACCAAGAATGTTTCCTGAAGTTGCTCATTTGACATTGACCCAGGGGCAGAAGGGCTGGATGGAAGTGGCCAGGACAGGTGTGGAGTACTAGCATTAGGTCAGGCTATTTGTGAGTGTGCTCAAGGATGAAGCTTGAGAGTACAGATGGGTTTGCCCTCAAAATGGTCTTAACAGCAGTGTCACCTCAGAGCCATACGGGCAAGTGGCAAATCAGGCTCTGAGGCTATTCCTGCACATAACAACCCAATGATTTTTAGTCCAAGGCATGGTCCTGTAGGGCCCTGCAAAACCAGTTTCCAGCCTATGTGGATTGTTTGGAGGATGGATTCCTAATTGCCCCAGACTGTCCAGCAGTTATCCAACCATTAAGACCACAAGGCAATGAAAACTCATTTAAAATTAATATTAAAATCAGAAATGCTGTGTCACTGAGAATAGGTTTGGGGACAACTGATATACCCCATTTAAAATGCAACATTATTAATAATCTTTGGTCCTAAACCTGAAAAGTTGTATAGATGAATGAACCATTTCTACAATGAATGATCCAGAACCATGAGAGGATGCAGAATTTCCTAGTTCATGAGTCGATTGTGCAATAGGGTTATCCTTCTCAGAGTCAATAAGAGTGTTTGCATGACTGTGAACTACCCTTGGGAGTCAAGCCTGCAAAATATCTGTGGAGTGGGGGATGTATCACAGCAATTTCTGCCATCTTGTATTTCCTGTCAAACTCAGATTACTCGGTTTAGCTTTCTATTTGTTTTCAGCAACTGTTATGAGCAACAGCTAAGCCTTTCCCAATCAGTATTCCCCATTGTGGCACTGTGACTGGAAGAACTAGTAAAGGCTCTATCAATAATACAGGCATGTTAAGATAACTATCCACGTTGTAGACATCTTAGCATCTAAACAACATTGCATTAAAATGTCTTTGGCTGACCTGTGCAACGTTCCTGTTACGCAGCTGTGCTAGGTGGTAGGAGGAGTAACAATTTTTTCAGAGAAATGCTAATATTGTGAGCCTGGAGAACAACTAGTGCAAAGGATGTTTTGTGGAAGGTTTCAGTCATAAAGCAAGGAGCTCTCAGTAGTAGTTGTATAGTTCATATCAAGGAAGGATTGTCATAATTTTGAAGATTTATGGCTTTCAGCTTGTATTTTGTTAGTTGACAGTGCAACATTCTGTTGGCTGGCTAGGATCGTGAACTAACTGGCTCCTTTTCACCCCTGTTTTCTTGTGTGATTTGTATTTAGCTCATACCTATCTAAGATGTTAGTCTCCTGCATTGTCTCGGCATTATTAAGAAATTATTATTCTAAACACAGACCTAACTTTCGCTCGCAGGAAGAGCATCTTCGGGGTTGCTATAGTAAATACAGTGTTGAAATACCCTCAACAGCAATGAAATTAGCACTGTTAGCATGCACAGAGTATACTCTCTAGTTCAGAAAATGATGCATTATTTTGCTTGATTCTATTAATGCCCCAACATATTTATTTTTCACCTTCATGAGAACAATTAGTCAGATTTGAAAGAATCAATGAGAAAATCTTTTGCCCTGTTAAGTTGCATTATGTATAAATCCATTGGGAAAGTGGATAGTGGCTTTTCAGGCAGGTAGAATTATAAGGGTTCATAGAAAACAATAGAAGCTCATCTGTATAGTGGTGTCCATTACAGATTTGCACTTCCATTTCCTGAAGTGAATGGTGAGACCTCAGTTTTTACTGTACTGCATCTCTGACATTGTTGGTTATCTGGAAGTTTGGGGAAATCCTGGCCTGTGCTAACTTAGGTCCAGTACTGAGCTAGGTTTTGTCTAGTCTTTATATATCCACATCTATCATACTGTGGAGGGTAAAATGTCTCCCTGCTTTTCTAACTGCTATCTCCTCCTGTTTCTTCTAAGCTAGCAAAAAAGCCTGAAGAGGCAACATAGCAAGCCAGAGCTGACGCAGTGCTGTGTTTGGCAGGAAAGGAATGAGTCTGTGTTCTAGCAAGGCAAGTGCGTTTCCTTGTCTCTGTGTTGTATGGTGATTTGTTTGTAGGGTCTGTTTTGGGATTTTTGACTTGTAAATGAATGCATTCTGGACCTCACTGAACTGGCAAGGCACTAAATAAATAAATAAAAAGAAAGAAAGAAAGAAAGAAAAGAAAGTGCTGCCTGCCAAACAATTGCGAAATGGGGACTCCACTACACTACTGTTCATGTAGAAGTGGGTCCTTCATTCTTAAAACAAAACAAAAAAAGGGCTGTGCTTGCATGAAAGACTTAGCAGAAAAATTTTTAGAGATTAAAAGCCAGTGAGTGGAGGCAGTAAAGATTTACCAAAGGTAATTGATACGAAATTAAGTCAGTTTTGTCTCTGATAAACTTTAGACATATGAAGTTCCTTAGGTCTAATTCCCCATACTTCAGTAAAGTGTTTGAGACAGTGACACAAGGATAGTTATTAAAACTGGAAAAAACAGAAGTCAGTCGTGGCTGAAAGAGAAATAACAGTGGGTTGATCTGGAAAGGAAACTGTTGGACTGAAGGGTGATTACTATTGAATTCCTCAAGCACAGGTCTTGCTTAATACTTCCATTAATAAACTTGGCACAAAGTGTAGAAGCTTTTTAAATAAATCTGTTGATCTCGCAAAGCTGGAGACATTGTCAATACAGAGGAAGACTGAAATGCCATACTGGAAGAACTGGATGACCTTGAGGACTGAAGTAATAGAAATGAAATGAAATTTAATAGAGCAAAGCACAGGGTCATGCACGCAGGGATTTACGAGCAGAATTTTTGCTACTAGTTCAGGTGGCACCAAGTGGAGATGACAGCTGGAGGGAAAATCTGGGTGCATTCGTTGAATGTCATTTGACTGGGAGCCACCAATGTGTCAGAACAGATGCAAAGAGAGCTGAGAGGATGAATCAGGCAAATGAAGAGCCTATCGTGCACAAAAAGACTGAAGGCGCTTAATGCGTGCTCTGGCAAAATGAAGTCTGAGAAGTGATATGAGTATTCTCTGTTGGGGGTAAACACAAGAGAAGTAATTTAAGGCACAGAGAGGCTGGAACAATTGACCATAAATGGATCAGGAATAAACTGGCAGTTGAGAATTGCAATTATCCTAGGAGTGATATGTGGGTCAGCCTCCTAGCAGAAACAGTGGGTCTAAGAAACATGATTATTAGACACACAGTTTATAAAATATACGAATGCAGTGATATGATAGGGCTGATTCCTACAATAGTAAGGAATTAGACTTCATGTCCATTATCTTGTATTTGTACGCAAGTACTTTATCTAGTAAAATTAAAGCCATCAGAATCAAAGCAAAACAAAATCTGTGTTGAGTCAGCCTGTACACTTAATAAGTTGCCTTTCCCAAATTAAGCAGTTGGAGGTAATGATCTTACAACTCCTGTGTGGTTGTAAGATGTAGTAGTGTTTATACTATGATTTTTTTTTTCTTTCTCTTCCTCACTATTATTTTGAGATATTGACATACCTTTTCTGCAAGCAGTTTTGACACTAAACATTACAGCAGATCCTTCTGTCATGTCTGTCTGTAATTTAGTTAACTTCAGTGCAGTTATATGAACCAAGGTCCTGGCTTTCAGGCCCTGTTGAATCGTCTGTCAGGAGTCATTTTTGCCACTCTACACTTGTGTAAAAGACCAATAAAAAAGGCATAAAAAATGTCAGAAAAAAGCCAGGTGTACATGTTCCCTGCTCTATCCCTAAGGAAGACTTTTAGGACTCCAGGTTTAATAATGCACCCTGTAAAGGTGTCATTTTGCTGCTGATGTTGTTGGGAGAAGCATGAGACCATGAGTGACCAGTATGAATACTTGTCACCATGAGCCAAGTCCTCGCTGGTGTTAATCAGCCTTGTTTTCTAGATATCAGTGAACCTATACTGATTTATACCCCTGATGCTCAATATGAGGCTGCCTGCGAATAGTGTCTAATATGGCCTTGATTTTCTTGTTGCCAGGGTCACATCATCACTGTCAACTTCTCTGGCAGAATATTTATAATTTATAGATACAGTCCAAGTTTATTCAGCTTCTTAATTCAATTAGATATTTACAAAAAGCCATACAAGATATTTACAAGCCATATCCTATCTCTAAACACAATTATATAACGTCACTGCTTCTATGATTTCCTTGTCATTTTAAACCACATTTGCAATAAGGGGCTGATGAAAAGCTCAATGAAGTCAGTGAAGGCCAATGAGTTCTACTTCAGCCTTTAACACGCTTAATATAGCATAAAGTATACTACATTGGTCTCGCTGTTCACTGCTGATGCTTCTCTCCCCTTCTATTTATTTTTCTTGTTTTCTGTGTAACTTTATTCTCTAAAGTTGGTAGGATCTGCTCAGAGCTCCAGCAGGAAACTGTCCTGAGACAGGTCAGCAATTTCCAAGTACTATTTAGCAGAGACATGTGGGATGCTTTCCCCTGCCCCTTTTTGCACCTGGCAAGGGGCACCTTTCAGGAGTTATTTTGCCAGACTGCATTTCATATGGCAGTGGGTTAATGCCAACTGCACTTTCCCTGGAGCTTGCAGTGTAAGCACCATTTCTCATTGCTACAAAACAACTCCAACATCACTCTCACTTGGTTACAGTGAAATCCTTCATCTTTTAAAAGAATTATTTCTGATCAAGCACTTATGCACTGACAAACTACAGCATGAACTGATTTTCACTCCCTGGAAAAAGAAAAGATCTATAAATTACCACTTATTTGCTCTTTAAGGTATCTCTTGTTCTCTCAAAACACAGAGGGCTGATATTTCTGTATGGCTTCGAACCTACTGACCTGCTCCTTGCAATGGCCACAAATCACTTGTCTAAATAGATGTTATCAGGTTTCTCTTGCCAGCTTGCATCTGTGAGGGACTGGGTCCATTAATCACGAGCCTATTTTGTGCTCGGCTCAGGTAGAACTCCTATAGTGCTCTCATATAGTCATACTAGCTGAGGTATTGTATTATCCTCTCTGAGATGATGAAACTCAGAATTTTGTTTTGGGGTCATGTTTAAAATGAGAATTTTGAAGCATTTTCACAAAAGTATGTGTCCCTGATCTGCAGGCACTATTTGCCCAGATGACTGCAGTCATCATCTTGGAGAATGGTTGGTGCTCAGACCTAGAGCTGGATCCAGCTCTGCTCATTTCTTTACTGACTTTCAAAGCTTTCACGTGCCTCTGTTTGTCATATTCTGTCTGCTACAGTGACTAATTCCAAAATGAGCTCATTTATTCACAGCGCAGCAAGAGATAAGCACTTTAACGGAGAGTAGTAAAACCTCCTCCATTTCTTTTCCTTGTTTCTTAACCTCAAGGTGATGGGGCAGTGTCAGCTCTGGCAGGTAGGAGGAGGCAGCTATGATCAGCTTGCCCTTCTCCTTCTGCCCAGTAAAATGCAGGCAGGGTTTTGGATAGGGGAGAGAAGAGATTCTAAAATCCTCAGAATTCAGAAGATTGAGAGATATTGCTCTGTTTTAAGCATTTTAACATAAAATAACCCAAACAAGCAGAACAACAGTCACTTCTGGTAACAGTGGCTGATGATACTGCTCCTGGGAGCCTGGCAGTGACACAGCTCCTGTTCAGCACCCACCTATCCGGCCTGAGCAAGCGAGCAGACTGTTGGTTGGTCCTGCTTTCTCAGGAAGAAGCAATGTCCTTACCCGGCATAAGAAACAGGACAATCCTTTCTGTGCCTTGGAAACATTTCCTTGTTTCTGTGCTCTTTTATTTTCCAAGCATTTGAACCTTGTTACCTTCTCTACCTCTGCTCCTTTTCTTCACATTCAGCTGCTTTACTTTTCATATCCACATCTTGTCTCCTTTGCAGCAGGGCAAGCCTACACATTATTTTTGATAAACTGGCATATAAAAAAGAGGATACATGCTGTGGTGAAAGAGAATGCATCTGTAGCTTCAGGAAATAAAATGTTTTATCAGCAAAACTGATTTGGCAGGGTACACAATAAACTGATGAGGACTTTTGTGTTCACAGAAATCTATCTGTCAAAGCTATCTGCTTAAAAATATTTTGTTGTTGCTTCTATGACTTTTCAGTTTGTTGGGCATATAGTACTTTCCTCAGCCTCAAACAGGCACCATTAAAAAAAATTGAAATGTATTTAAAAACCATTAAAATGTTTTTTTAAAAACATATTTATTTATTTATTTATGTGCATGACAGGTTAACAAAACAGAGCATTTTGTCCAGCATCCCAAAGCGATAAGGTAAAAGTCCAAGAATAGAGAAATGTCTCGTGCTCATATGCTGTTATGATCATATGCAACCTCTATAAAATTGTGTCATTACATGAAGCCCCTGCTAGCAGTTCTACTCATTGCTGGATATAACCGATGTTACTTGATACATGTGGATTCTGTCAGAGCAAGCTTTCTTTGTCCAACACAGGTATGAACCAGCCCGGGGCCAGTTCACTGCAGGCAGGTTGGTGAGCAGCAGAGAGGGACCAGTATCCCTTCTGCACAGGACTGCCCCAGTGCAGTTGTAGTTCACCCCTGACAACTACCAGGGTTTTGGTCTGTTGTTTTTTGTGGGTTTGTAAATGTTTGTCATTCTGCTGCTCGGATGAGAAGTCTGCAGAGATGCAGGTCAGGAATATTGTTGATGCAATCCTGTTGTTTTTGTTTATTTTGGGTTTTTTTAAGTCAAAAACTGTAGATAAATTCCTGTTTCCTGGACATATTAGACACAGACAAAAGCAGACAGTTCCCTTGTTCAGAAATCTCCTAAGTCTCCTTTTTGGCAAGTTCTTTGCACCATCTCATAGTAATGTTTGTTACCTCTTTTTTAGTCTGCAACTAGTATTCTCATGGTTTTGTAATCAAGAGAAAAATTTAACTGCCACCCTGTACAAAAGGCAACATCCCAAGCCTACAGACATTTTCGTAGCATAAGATTCACCTATTCTTTCACTCATTTGTTTTAATGTGTTGTTACTCCTGGATGTAAAACCTCTCACCTGGTAACTAGTAATTTTTTCCATCATGTTAGCCCTGAGGTCTTACAGCACTTGCAGACTGGAAGTTACCATAGATGAACTGGGAGAAGAATAGTCAAGACCTACTTGTGAAATCCAAAAAGGAGAGGGACTGAGTGGTCAAAGGCAAGTGAAAGTCCCTCTGCCACCAACACCAGGCAAGGACAAATGCTCAGATGAGCCAGAGGTGTCAATTTAAGTAGGTAAGAGTTTGAGAGAATCTCTGATAAAACACAGTTGTGTATTACAAGTAAGTTTTTGACCTTCAGTCTTCTATTCTCTCTCTAGGGGTGGGAGGATGACAGGTCCAGGGCCACACCAAAACAACACAGGAAAAAAAGAAGCACAGCTCAGTTTCATTTGATGCAAATCTATAAAATGTGCTTCTGTTACATCAAGATGTGAATTATGTTGTTCAGTTAAACTAAAAAAGTATCAGACCAAGAATCATAGAGAAAGTTCCTATTTATTCCGCATTGACCCTTCTTGGTTTCCTTTGGGATGCTGTTGGTTTTCTGTGAAATAAGTCTTGTCTAAGTCAGCTCCCTGCTGCCTTCTATCTACAGTGTGCCAAAACATGGAACAGAGTGGTTCATTTTCCCTATGTATGTGGAGTAAACCAACCTTGTCCATGGAAGAAAAGAGTCTGCCACATCCAAGCTTTGCTGATTCAGCACAGCTATAGCAGATTAAATGATATATGGAAAAGGCTGTGTTCTCCTCTTGACAAATGTTGAGCAAATTGCAGAACCAGACAGGAAATTTGCTTAAAGGGATTCCCTGGTTATTTATTAACAAAATGACCTTTTCTTTTGAATCGCCTGCTGCACCTTGGTCCTAAAGCATCACAGTCAGGACAAAAAGGCTGTAAAAGGCTTGCTCGGACCTCCAGTGAAGGACACCTGGGTAACAGAAAAAGTGTCTCAGTGGTGATCAAAATGAAAAGACTTCAGGACCTGGTTTTGTTGCCAAAGTGGGATTCAGAGCTTTGCCATCATCAAGTCCCTGGTAATGCTATTTCTTGATAAAATCCTCTCAAACATTTCATTTTAGATCATGCTTAAGGCACACTTCAATATTCCTTTCTACAGTAAGCACTGGAACTTTAGAAGCTGAATTAATGTTTCCCAGTTAATATATTTTCTTGAGGGACTCTTTAATCCTGTACCCATAAAGGTTTTTTGCTCTCTCCAAATGTGCAGAAGTACATATGCCCTATGAGAAGTCCACTGATATATGGATGTATGTGTATTCATCTTCTCCTGTCTTCTTTTCCAGTCACTGCTCCAAGCCTTTGGCCGTTAGAACTATTTACCATTCTTGGGTTGGCGTATTTCTTATATTTTATCACCGCACTCCTTTGTATTTCCCTAGCTGCCAGAAGAGCAATTCCTTGGAAGCCTAACCTTTTCCCTATCAGCTCTACAGTAATTGGATGGGTAGATTTTTCTAGAAGAAAACAAATTTATAGGCTCAGGTTCTTGTGCTTCTGCTTAATAATTGTGGGGTCTTAGATACTTGGACATAACTTTCCACTAAGGCTACAACTATTCTCTGTCCCCATACCAACAACCTCAGTTCTCCTGGGAGAGCTACTAGTATGGGACTGCTCCACTGCCCAGCTGTCCTCTGTGCTCCTACCATGGGAACTACTTCCCCACTGCCAAGTGGCCCACACGTGCTAGCTTGCAGGCTTTTTCTGACCTTCACAACAGCTTCTCAGTTTTGTGTAATCCCTGATTGTTTCTGCCACTTCCCTTTTTTTCTAGCCATCTTTATAACCTTCTGGAGCTCATCAGAGCATCACTGAAGGTATTGAGAAAAGGGATTTTAATTTGAAGCAAATAGATGCTCTTTTCTCTGCATACGGCATTTATGAGAAGAGCAGTGGCAATGTGGAGGCAAGTTCTTTAAAAAGCCCAGTAAGTTTGAACAGCTTCAGCAATAGCAGTGATTTTAGATATGGAAAAGGCACCTTATAAATGAGAGATTAAAAAGCTCAAGGTCTTTGTGTTACGTGGAAGGAAACTGAGAGATGAGTTTAACAATCTCTAAAAAAACCTCTATAGAGAGAAGACGTATGATAGAAAGGGGTAAAGATGTAAAATAGTTTAGTGGCTGGAATTTGAAGATACACTTAATCTAGAAATAAAGTGCAAATGGTTGCAAAGACAACTTATTTGTAAGTATCGTAAGTTTTTCATCACTTCAGGGCCTCAAATAAGGACACGAGGTCCTTTTGAAAAGTCAGATCAATGGGAAATAATGGGCTTTCCTTGGAAGAATGATCAAGTCAATTTATGGTAGCAGTCCTTTCTGTGACTACAACTTATGCCCTGTTCCTCTGCTCTTTTTTCTTTCTTGAAAATAGGAACATCTGGCCAAGACTTTGCATATTAGACTTAGCACTGGAAAGGGAATTTTGAACTGCTGTATTCATCTCCATGTGTAGTAAGACAAAACCATGAAATGGCTTTGTGATGTGTCCTCTTTATTGTACTACCTCAAAAGGAACAACTTCCCATCATGGCATAATACACAGTGACGACACCACTAGATTGTATCATAATGATCCATTGGAGTTGTTGAATCTGCCTCAGTATGCAATGCTGATCCTTAAAACACAGATCAGAATTGGGATATTTTTCTATGAACTGATGAGTCTGGAGTTACTGCAACAGTAAATTCTTCAGGTCAGGAAATATTTTTTTTTCTATTTTTCTAGAAGTAATAAGCACCTACCAAATGTCCTTCAGTTCCACTCCAACAAAAATTGTCTAAGTCTTCCCATAATAAGTCTTCAAAGGTTCTTCTTCAGGGTTCTCCCAGGACTAAAAATCTTACATAGAAACATATCGTACGTTGAAAATACCAACACTGAACAATAATCTTTTCTAAAACTCTGCAAGATACTTTGCCAAGTAAGTAAGCATTAATAGTTTCTCAATAAGAATAAAATCTGTCATAATGTTTTCTATTTTAGAATAGAGTGGGTCTTCTTGGTAATAATGAATGACACTGTGTATCCCATAATAATGAGTATTTGTTGAGTGTAGCCACTTCCGGAAACTAGAGCCATGTGACTGAGGCAAGGCAGGAATTATAGCAAGCTTCAAGGGATGCAAGTCCAGAGAACTAGGAACTTAAAGGACCTGAAAGCCATTCTCAAACTACTCGCCATTTATAACACAGTACATTTAGCATGTAGAAATATAAAGATTGTCACAGTATCATATGACAAATCTAAACCAGAAACACTTCAGAGTAGATTTTTAAATGGCTTATTAGGGTCTTCAGCAGTACATCCACAAAGACTTTTGAGTTTGATTGCACTTAAATGTGATAACGCTTGAAAGAACAATTAGATGATCCAGGTAGTGGCCGAATACTGTCATTTCCTCTGTGATTAGGTACTATTCTTTAAAGAGTACCTTTAAAAAACAAAACAAAATTAGTAATCATATTAGGTCTTGGCTACAAATTTATTAAAATGGTAATGCTATGTCCTGAGCTAGGCTGAAATTAGTTCTGTCATTGTCTTCAATTTCTTTTTGCTAAAAAGAAAAGAAGTCACTGAATTTTGGCAAGGTAAATTTCTGTTTATTTGTAAGCAGTGGACAACAGCCAGTTGGTAACTGGTGAGAACTTTTCCAGCAACTGAACAGAGAGTCCGTACATTTTTAGGGTGCGTTGGTTCACAGCAGGTAATATAAATTGTAACCAGATTGAGTTTATGTTGATAACCTCAATTAAGAATTATGATTCACGATACATGTTGGATTTTGCTGTGGCATCTGGAGAGGTTAACATCTTCAGCTCTAAGGCTGAAGGGAGCTAGTGTGGTTCCATATAGCTATATCACTTAAACAGCTAAATCCATCTGTGGCTTAATTTCAGAACCAATCATGAATCACAGTCACAAGACCCATATCCTCTGGTGCCTGTAAGTTTATTAGTTTACATGGCTATGGTAGTTGCTGTCCTGTAGGATGTTGTTTCTAGGTTTTATCTGTAACGTGGAAATGATAATTTGATCCCCTCTTTCCTTATTTTTTTTTTAAAGCTTTGCCTTACTCAAGATCTTACTTTGAATTCTTACAGCTGTTACTATAAAGATCTTCCCTCCTCAACTGGGGCTAATGTTATGCAAATGAATATAATTGACAACAATCTGTCTGTCATATTTTATCATAGCTTTTGAATTATACTTAAAAGGGAACTACTTTTGTTGAAGAAGGTAAAAAGCAATATTTTATAAGGAAAATTCTTCACTGAGGTAAGTACAGTCATTGGCTGTAATGGATTTTGGCCTTGCACGGTTGATTCTTTCCAAATTTCCTCTTAATTCAACTCAGCCTTTCAGTACTTGAATTTCAATCAGCAAATCCCTCTGATTTCATTCAAATAGAATCAGACTTTCCAGAGTATCAGAAGAAGGTTGTTTTTTACTTTTTTATACTGAACAGCTAGTGACTTTGAAGGCATTTACCTTACCTTAGAAATTGCTCATATAAGGCTTACAGGGAAAGGCAGACATACATTCCTCTTCATCCTTCTATAATACATTGAACAGTGCTGTTTTACTGTACACGACAAAGGTAATGTTTACAGCAAGATCCTAAAGAAGTTGTGTCTGGGCTTTTACATTACTACTTGGAAGATGTGGAAGAGCTTCCAAACACATCGGTTGTGTCAGGACTCTGCTTCTTAAAATGTAACCCTTTTGTTCCTGTGGAACCAAGTAACCTGTACTAGGGAAGGTGAGGTCTGCACTCCTATTTTCCTTTCTTCTTCAAGCAGGGAACAAATTCTGTAGCGACTCTGCAAACTTCTTACCGTGCATTTCTCATTCCACCTGCTCTGCTGCAAGAGGAAATCTGTAGGTAAAAAAAAAATAAATAAACCACAAGCACTAGTTGTGCTCTATTACACATTTAACCTAAAGGGTGGCTCATTTTTCCCTGAGATCCAATGATATCTTTGTTACTTCAGCAAGAAAGACTGTGACTCAGGTTTGCTCTTGCAATGAAGAGCCCTCAAAAAGACTTGGACTGAGGACATGTCTGAAAAACCTGAGTATTTACCTGAATCTTTGCCAAATGCTGTAGTTCTGGGATCTGCAATGAAACCAAACAAAGCTCAATGATGTTTCTAGCAACCTGTTGGTTTCTTCCTAAATCTTTCCAGGTGAAAAGAATGTCTTCTTACTGAAGAATGTCTTCAAACCTCCCTGGTTTGCTATTTCAGTAATTATGCCATTCCCTAGTATGTGAGCATGCTACAATTTTAAGCACTCCAGAGTTTTACTACCAGCTCTCAGCAATGGAGTTTGCCAGAAAACTCTGTTGTAAGTGAAAAATCCCATTCTGTGAAGGATTTTGAATGTTGTTTTTCTCCTGTTCAGAATTAATCCTAAATTCAGCTGGAAAGATATAAAGTTTTGAAAGATAAGTATTTCATTTTAGATCTCTTGGAACTGAATACTGTTTTATGCTTCTTAATGTATTGCTTATAAGCACAGAGAAATGGAGAAAAAAAAAAATAGACCAAAAAGGCCGTGATTCATTTGGGGCTGTTCAGATGCATTCCGCTTTCTCTCCATCTAAAAAAACTTCTTGGCTAAATCAGTTCTTTTACCCAAAGTGTTTCTTTTGATTTTTGATTGGGCTGTGTTTTCCCCTAGGAAATAGTTAAAATGTTCCGAATCAGTTCTTTGTTGTTATGCTGTGGACTTTGAAATCAAAGATGTAGGTTTAGATCTTCACTTCTCATAATCTCAAACCTAAATCATGTACCTAAGATTGGTTAAATTCACCCTTTAACCTGATGTATGCTCTCAAGTAATGAGATCATATTTTCTTGATGCAGCCATTGTTCAGAGTAGCATAGAGAACATGATCATGATGTACCTTGAGTTAATACCCATGTTGTAACATTGCCATTACTGTCATCCAGCTACTATTTCTGTATTAAGTGGCTTCTGTTCTCAAATTCTCCATTCATCTGTGTTAGAATAAAGTCTGTGGGCAGGAAATTTAACAGAATCATTCTCAACAAAATATATAAAAATAGCCAGGCATATTAGGTCAGGTTGTTAACAATCAAATTAGAATATATCGTAAATAAAGATGAGACGTGATTTGATTTTATGGCAGATTGGTCCCTTTTTAGTTAACTTTGAGGAAGGAATTTTCAAAATTTTCGCAAAATCTTTCCCTAAGCCATCTTTCTTTCTCTTCTTTCTATTACGCAAACTGATTTGATTTGGAAGACTTTTCTTGTTCTTGGCATGCTTTTCTTTCTATATCTGAGTAAGATTGCTCACTAAAGCTTCAGCCTCTCACTCTCTCCCGCATCCTCATAATATAAGGAAAATGGTATCACACAATCTGTTTCTAAGAACATATTCATGACACAAGCCATTATGATGACTTCACAGGAGTGAATAAGGGGAATGGATTTAAATGTAATTTTATTTGATAATTTGTGAAGACAACAATGCAGATAGAGCTGTGTTTTGGTGCTGGACTATCATTCTGAAGCATTCAGCTGAATGCTATGTGGCAAAGGAAAGCTATTTTTAATGTTTGACTGAGGTATTTGGTTTGGTTGTAATTTACCTGCATGCTTTTTCAGTGAGGAGCAGGGCACTGCAGACCACAGTAGAAATGTTTGCTTTTTGAGAGGGCATCTGCTTACTTTAAAATCTTGTCTTTAGTACTGCATGCAACAATGAATGAGAGAGTGAATATTGCTGACTGATCACGATTATAGTGATGCACTGTCTTGCTTAACTACCAATTGTTATATTAAAATCTGCATCAGAAAAACTCCTTTCATACTCGTATCTTTGCCCTCCTTAAGCTTAGCTTGCAATGTTATTAGGCTAGTGCCTTACCTTAGCCAGCATTAGCCTAAGAATAGAAAAACATCAGAAAATAGAAAAAAATTATGGAGATACACAACTAGATAGCAGCTATAAAATTAGTTGTTGTTATTATTAAGAACCCAGCTGTGATCAATCGGAAAAAAAAGTCTGAAACCGTCTACTTACAATGCAGTCTACATCTTTAGGTTTGCTACAGACAAAATAAATACAAGAGGATACTAGCATAATATGAAGGTACTAAGTGTATGTTTGCTTGTGCCCAGAATTATTCTGGCACAGTAATTTACTTCTGCCTGTTAATACCAAGAGCTGTCACTGTTATCTGTCTAGCCTGAAAGTTTGGCTTTGCTCTTTTTCCCAACTTCCTGTGAGATCTTACCCCGTTACCAGTTGGCAGTTTGTTATTGCTAGAGATGTGCCAGAAAGCTAAAAGTGCCACCCTGTTATCCTGGGCAGGGTTGTTTCCTTTGGAAATGTGAGTTAGTCCCTTTCAGGTGAAGATTCCCAGATGGGTGTAGGCGATCCACTGCATTCTGAATTACCAAACCCAAGAATGAAGTGCTTTGTCCTTTGGAGCAGTAATGTACGTTGTCTGTGACACTTGCTTCCCCCCAGTTGCTATATTGTCCAGAGTGGAAAGTTAAATATGTGGGTCTGGAACTGTTGTTGCTTCCCATCTCGCTGGTGCAATGCAAATAGGGATAGCAGAAGAAGCTTTTCTAAATCCAATGATTTCTTCTTGCATTCACCTGAAAAAAACCAGAGAAAGATCATGTCCCTCTACTTCCAAGCCTATCTGAATTTTATTTTGGCTTATTAGCTTTTAATAAGAAGTTAATTAATTCTGTTCCTGATCCCTGAACTTGTTGTATGCATTGACTTGGAAGCTGGTTTTAATTAATGAAGAATTCAATGCCAGCTAAACCCAGCTGTTCATGCCAGAAGCCACCTATGCCCCCCCAGTTTATCAGAGGTCCTAGTTACTCATTTAAGCTGGTGGGATGGTGTGACTGAAAACTCACAGGTCTGGTAATCTGTAGAGCAATCACAGAACTGTTAGTGGTTAACCCTGGGAGTTCAGGGTTGATAGGGGAAGGGTAAACAGTCCATGCGTTAGGGAAAGAGTAGCTAGGGAATTGTAAATCTTTCTATGTAATTTTAATCACTGCATAAATTATGGAATAAATAATCATGGAAGCAATACATAAGAATGTGAACGTGAAGCCAGAATTAGAGGACAATATGCAGATGAATAACAGCTACCCAGATTTGTGAAGAACAAGGCATGTCAGTCCAGTCTAATTAATTTCCTGGGCCATGTGTTTTAATAGGTCAAAGTTGGCATCCAGAAAGTGGTCCGTTACATTGGGCACCAGCTCTTCTGTGAGAGGGAATAAGATGGAGGAGGTGAGATTTGACAAGAGTGCAGACATGTTTGAGACATGGGAGAATGGTAGGCTGAGGTGTGAGCAGTTTGGGGACAGAATGACTTGGAAAGAGAGGTTGGTCCTTCAGAGGCAGAAAAAATTGGGAAATGCTCAGAGGAGGTCTGCAACAGGAGTGGGAAGGCTGTGAGATGGGAAACCTGGGGCTTTGCCTTGGGATGGGGACCCTCTGTGGTAATAGAAACAGAGTTTCAGAAGCATGAGATATCCTGGGATCCAAAAGACTGTGCTCTCTAGTCCTGTAGCAGGACTCCAGTATGGGACTGAAACATTTGCTGCTTCCTTTGCTGTACGTTCTTTTTGCTTTGCTGAGCCTTAGCAGGGTGATGGAGCTATAACAGCCTTGAGTAGGCAGTCTCGAGCATTCTCATTGTATAAGATTTCTAGCTAAGGGAGACAGTGCCCTTTTTTACCTTTTCATGATATAACTTTTATCTGTTTTAAAGGTAATGAAAAAATCTTGAATTATTTTTCCACTGGAAGATATTTTCCTCGAACAGAAGCATACAACCATTTGTTTTTCAAATCGTTTCCTGCCTCGTGAAGTACTGCTTTTTTAATGCAAGAACTTACAGAAAACATTTAAGAAAAAATCATGTGGTCTCTTGGTTAGGAATTACCATTTTACAGTCAGTCCCTCAGAGGTATTATTGAAGAGATAAACCCAAAGTTCATGTCTACACAGAAGTCAGCATGCAAGCACAGTACTTCACAAGGGGCTGCCCATTTGCAAGATAGACTTCACTGGAAGGGACGTAAATGCTACAGCAACCAGAAGGAAGAAATTTGTCTTTGATCTTTCTCTTAACAGACTTCTAAGCCCTTCAGGAGCATTCGTCACAGTAAAACTAAGGTCATAGTGTGTAAAACAGAGCTGAGAGAATTGCATTGGACAGACTCTGGCTGCAATGTCTTACACAGTTTCAAACACTGCAGACTTTCTGAAGAACCCAAGGTAGTCAGTCCTTATTAACTGCTTCCAGCCCAGCTTTTTCCAAACATCATGCCCCAGATACCTCCCATAAAAGAACATAATCTCATTTTTAATGATTTCCATGGTCAGCCATTCCAAGGAGGTAGGCTTTACATAATGTTCTGGTTTCTTCTACTCCATGCCTGTGTTCACCACTTTCACTCTTTCTGTTCCTTTTCATCTGCTAGGGAACAGCTATAAGGGAAGAGTAATTTTTTTCCAAGTTCCAATTGCTCAATTTCCAAGAAAAGTTACCTTTTTGGTTTTTAACAGAAAAGCAAACCAATAAATCCCTGCAAGAAAATTGCTTCCCAAAGAATGCACAGTTAATGCCATAAAATATAATTATAATGAAAAATCTGTAGTGAATTAGAGTTCTGTTGGGTTCTCAGTTTGTCTCCACGTTTTTTATTGTTCTGTTAGATGATATCCCATGGGACATAAAATAAATGTCGTGTTTCTTAAAGGTTTATGAAACGTGGAAGGAATTTCTGAAATTACGGACACATTTTTGAGAAATATACTCGTTCCCTTTCTATTATGTCTGTGACATTCCTATAGTCCTATGATGGACCTACAGGTCCTCTGCCTTCTTGGAGGAATGCTGCCACATGCAGATGCTTTAGACAACAGCTGAAAGTCTCCTTTTTGAGGACCCTCTTACAAGCCTTCAGGCAGTGAATCTGATGGGCATAATGCAAACAGACATCCATCTGCTGTCAGATGTAGTTTAAGAGAAGTTTGCTACCCCAAGAAATTGTCTTAATCTAAATAGCCCAGGCAGTCCATCTAGATTACAGTCAAGGTCCTCGTGGTGCACAATGAGGCAAGTATTCCTTATGTGATTGTTTAAAATCTATGTCAGAATCCCCAAGACAAACCTTAAATATAAAACAGAAAAGGAGAGAAGAGGAAGGATGCAATGAGGTAGAAAAGCCTGACCTAACTTCTCATATTAGTTGCTAGCACTTCTCTGCAACTGGCCAATATGTTCCATGTGTCAGTACCAGTTTTGCAAGCTAAATATCCTTAAGACAAGAATCCACCTTCCTTCCCTCTTATCTGTATCTTACAGTCTTCTTGCTCTTTTTGCTTGTTGTTTCTTTTAAGAAGTCTTTTCATCCCAGATACTGAGCCTGATGTCATAACATTATTCTCTTCTGGAATTCTTTCACTTCTTTGTCACCTTTGTGTATCAGTACAGCCTGTCCTTTAGTCAGAAGGAGAAAGTGCAGGATGCAAGGCACCAGGTTTTAGGATCTAGGCTTTTATAAAGGTTAATATAAACAGCATTTTATTCTAGCATAAGGTACTTACTGACACAAGAAAGACACTGTTTCTTTGCTACAGGAACTGAGGAAAATCTACTAAGATAAAGGGCTTCTGAGCTTTTACCTCTGTTGGCTAAAATCTGGTTTCCTTTGAATTCCCCTCTTATAAAAGATTACAGAGTGCTTGGTTGCTCTGTTGATATTAACGGGGAAGGAGAGTAAGTAAACCTCCCAAGTACTATTGTGCTCAAATGCCCTGTCAATGCACACAAACTCCATTACGGTTTCTCCATAGCAATTTACCTAATCTTGGCATGAAACTATCATTACCATAAAAGACCTCTCAGTCAAGATCAAGAGGGAAAGGAAACTATTCTCTCTTTTCAGAGATGGGAACTGGAGGTTTCTGTGTGTTGCTTTTGAAAACAGAATTGTACACAGAATACGGCAGTTTTCCTGTGCCTCATCTCCAATCTAGTCAGTTCACCCTGTCAGCAGAGCCAAGACACTCTACTGTTCTATAAAAAATCAGAGGTTAGGACAACAAGTAAATAATGTATATAAGAGAGAAATTTCTTTTAAGGCTGGTTTGACATTTGGGAATATCAAGATATTCCCTTTTTTATTGCAAACGTAAATATTCAACTGTGTGGTTCCATTCTATTTAAGATGCAATGGGTCAGAAGATGAGTACTTTATGTAATACTCAGAAATTCTCTGAGGTAGTTGTTAAATCTTAAGCTACTTATCAGATGTCTTGCTTTGCTGTTCAATAGCCTTGCTGACCATGGCTAATTTGTCCTTAAGTTCCGTTGAAATGTCTCGGGCTCCTTGAAAGGGCTCTGTCTAGTAATGTATTACAAACACAACCCCTTCTGTTTAAGCTCAGTGTATCTTTGGCCTTGTTACAGCTGTGAAATAATATGTTGCTGGAGTGATACTACACAAACATGCTATTTGAATATGATGTGGGCTTGACACAGATAGCAAGTTCTTTCATCTTCATAGGTATCATTCTAGCTGTATCCTTGATGATTGAAAAAAAGTCTTAAAAAATATTGAGAACATACAATACTTTTGATTACTGGCATTTTACCAATAGTCTGAATTATCCAAAAAACAGATACATTACAATTGACAGGTTAAAACATGGATCTATATATTCATGGCTAGAGAGGCAGGTAAGAATCATAAATACTACACTGTAATAACTTCAGCACCTCTTAAGTGTCAACAGCTACCTGAAAGTAGCCTGATATAGTGTAACTCCAAGTTATTCTTGTCTCAGCACAGGCTTTTAGATATCAGTATATGTTGGTACCAGCCACAGTGCTGTCTGATAAGTTTTCCCCATACTCTGATTTTGCTGGCTGTCCACTTTACCTCTTCTGTTGTAGCAAATGTAGTAAATGTCAGCAAAACAATTAGAGAATCCAGAAAAGACTGATGTAGTATAGTTTGCCATTAGAGAGGAGGCGCTAGTCAATTCATTCTTGAGATACAGAGTATAACAAGGAAAGAAAACTGCAGAGCCCAAATCAGTTTCATTGAGAAGACTAAAGCAAGCTTTAGCTCATTCTCATCATATCTGAGAAAAAGTGTAATGTAGAACCACAGGAGGCAGAACTGGAAAATATTCAGTGCTATTATCTCATTTTGACTCTCCCTTTTGAGCCAGTATGATTTTTTTTTCCCCTCTACACTAATTCTTAGTAAGTTTCTTCAGTATTCTTCAATATACTAATACTTGCTTCTGTCAGCTGGCTTTTTAATAAAACTCTCCTCCAGCAGAAACACTACGTACGATCAGAAAATAAGCTTGGTTTACTGAAGTGTACACATGCAATGTCCATTCTAACAGTTTGATTTGAATAGGTTCACGTCTAATTTTTGAAATGCAGTGACTATATTTGCTTGATATTTTACCCATGATAATGTATATTTTACCCTTTGCATTCTGCCTTGCATCATGGACATTTGATGGCGGATATTAGATTGCCTCAGTTTATGTCCTAGTGCCTCACTCTTGCTCAGCTGTTTAAAATAGCTGTGAAAGGAAGTTTGGATAAATCCTCAACTTATTCTTGTTGGATGCAGACCAGAACTCCTATGTTCATACTTGATATCTCTGAGATCATTAAATTTTTCTTTCTACATCTTACCGTTGGGCATATAGGTCAAAGGGAAACTGTTTAGAGATTCACTTATCTTGGCCACTAGCACAAATTCAATTTTAAGTGAGTCTGAGTTACTTATTGGTTGAATTTATCTGTGCTTTGAATGCCTCGCTTTGAATGTCGAGGGGAAATAATGGAATGGATAAGGCAGGTAGGTTTTAAATGGTGCATTGGCAGCCTTTGCAGCTTCACAGAGCCTTAAATTTCCTGTTTAACCAGAAATGGATACCTCAGAAGTTGTTTGGGTTTCTTTCATTGTATTAGTTTCTGAGAAAAAAAACAGTTGAAAAAAATTAATGGAGGAAAGAAATGGAAGTAGCAGTAACAATATTCTACTACATAAGGAAAAAAAAAGGAAAAAAAAAGTTTGGAAGCAGAATTACACTGTTCCATTCCAGTAATGCTGGAACATAGTGCTTCAATTTGATTTCACTAAGTGGAATTGTGAAAAAAATAAGATATCCCTAAAGAAACCATAGATTTCAACAAACTGACAGTATTCTGTAAAGCCAAAAAACCTCTCAGTTCTTGATATGATATTTAGATAGGCAACTATATATCATGATGTTACTAGGAATTTTAATGACCATCGTGGTTTAACCCCAGCTGGCAGCTAAGCACCACACAGCTGCTCGCTCACTCCGCCCCTCCAGTGGGATGGGAGAGAGAATCGAAAAAAAGTAAAACTCATGGGTTGAGATAAAGACAGTTTAAAAGGACAGAAAGGAAGAAAATAATAATAGTAATAATAATGAAATGACAATAATAATACTAAAATAATTAGTATATACAAAACAAGTGATGCACAATGCAATTGCTCACCACTCACCGACCGATGCCCAGTTAGTTCCCGAGCAGCAATCCGCCCCTCCCAGCCAACTCCCCCCAGTTTATATACTGGGCATGACGCCATATGGTATGGAATATCGTTTTGGCCAGTTTGGGTCAGCTGTCCTGGCTGTGTCCCCTCCCAACTTCTCGTGCCCCTCCAGCCTTCTTGATGGCTGGGTATAAGAAGCTGAAAAGTCCTTGACTTAGTATAAACACTACTTAGCAACAGCTAAAAACATTAGTGTGTTATCAACATCATTCTCATACTAAATCCAAAACACAGCACTGTACCAGCTCCTAGGAAGAAAATTAACTCTATCCCAGCCGAAACCAGGACAATGACCAAGAAACAGAATAATAGTTAGAAATGTTTGTTTCAGGGAAAAGGCAAAACTTTAATCAGGAAGATTAGAAAAAAATATTCCTTGGACAGATTATTCTTGTAACCCTGGTAGGTGTGTGCCATCTTGAGCACAGTGGGTATCTGTACACAGGCCTTGGGGGATCTCCAAGTTGATTTGATAATGTTTTCAACAATCTAAATTCTCTATATGGAAACACGAAGCTTACGGAAATCTCATCTGTCCCATTTCTATTATTTTATTAATTCTCTTAGTGAACTTGCTCTGTACTTGGAGCTTTCATCACTGCATATAAAGCTCAAGTGCTTCAAACAGTTCTTTGCTAGGGAGATGCCCCCAGGGGCAGGCATTCTTCACCAGTGCCAAATCTTTTTCTCATTGCAGCCACTAAATCTGCTCTTTCTGGTGTCTTTCTGGATTCAGGAGAGTTTTCCCAGGCTTGTCTTCTAGGAGGTCTCATGTGCTTAGACCAGTCAGGACCTAAACTTCTGTGGCTCTAAGTCTCCAATTCACTGAAGTCAGCTGGTGAGTACTCCACTGATCCCCTGCTTTGTAGCCCAGGAGGAGCCAAAAGGCAAGCATTTCCAGTTTTCACACTTTTCCAGCCTAAGCAAATCTGTCAATAAGACTTTTGTGGTTCTTTCTAGATCTAGTCTTCTTAGACCTTAGAAAGCCACACTGCTCGTCTCCCAGCCTTATTCAAGAAATGCTTTCAGCTCTTCTTGGGGGTCTCAGCAGGTGTTGGCCGTCTGTTTCCCCCGAGAAATGTCTATTTCTTTTTCCTAGGTGCCATCTTTTTCTTGTTCTCAGTGCAGGTAGGACATCACTGGATTGCTGGACCTTCTGCATTTAATGCAGATGAGGTTTGTGTAACATGTACTTGGCTTAGTGTTCAGACTGGTCTTTGCAGCTCCTATGCAACATCAGGCATATATGGAATGGCAATTAAACAAAAAAAACCCCAAACTCCTCACACCAAAAAACTCAACAGCAATGATGATAAAAACAAGAAAATACTCTTCTCCCTACTCTTTTCCTTGGGAGACCAGGTTGATCAAGCTCAACTTGGTCACTATGATCGTTATACAGCATAATCAGAAATATAAATTTACATGATCAATTCTTGGCATGCTGCAGATTGGCAATATTCATAGCAGACACTGGCTGAGCATATGGCTGTAAACCTCACTTGCTCACCAGCAGGATGTTCCATATGTTCATCAGAATCTTGCAAACCAGATTGGGCGGATTTCTTATCTTGTTTTCTTCAAACATTTCAGTAACGTCAGTAAGCTAAAAGTGTTCTGTACTAACCAGGCCCTGGTACAGAGCATGCCCTTTGCTGGCCGTTGCCAGGCTCATCCATTTTGCCCTGTCTTCTTGGTATGTCTTGACACCTAGCACAAAGAAACGTTACAATTTTGGTGCCAATTTACCTTAAGCAAGCTTGGGCTATGCTTTACCATTATGCCACTTGCCTTAACATGGAAAAAGCTTTCATATCTTTCCATATATGAATATTCAGACACAATTTCATAACATTAATTATTATAAAGACTTCTAGGCCTAAAGAAGATGCAACATAAATAGGTCACTATATTTTTTTTCCTTTAGTATTCAATCACTTTAAACAAAAGGGGGGAAAAAAAAGCTTCCTCTAACTAGTATCTGGTGATGTCTGTGTAGCAGAGCTGCGAGATTCACCTTTGAGTTACCTCTGCTGTAGACGTTGTGGCAAACTTTTCAGGGAGAGATTTTTCTGTGCAGATCCTGAGTAAACATTTTTACTTTTGGCCTTGTGAATGTGAAGCAAGACTGAACTAGAAAGTCCTGCAGAAGGCTGTGGTATTGATAGTGTATGTTTTAAGTAGGAAACACAAAAAGACAAAGATTTTGAGCAACTTCCCCAGTGTGATTGTACTGAATGTTAAACCAGAAAAGAAACAGCTGTACATAGTTCACTGAAACGTATACTTCACTTTCCCTTACTCTTCGCTGAACACCTCAGCAAAACACAGCTGCTTGCTTGGTCTGGTAACAGTCTAATCCCAAAAGAAGCTGCTTTTGAAAGATTTTAGCTGGCCAATGTGCCTTTACATCCGTATGCAGTTTGCAGTGCAGTCAATTATCACACATCCGTGCATATCCAAGGACAACAGCTGGCTTCACCTTTTAATTAGAATTAATGTACATTTATTGATATTTCTGGACTAATTTGTTAGCATAATAAACTTTCCTGAGCTGTACTGCTAGCATGGTTTGACCACGCCATAGTGAGAACACGTTGGTGGGAGGTTAATTTATAAACAGCCTAAACCAGACTCAATTGATGTAGACTGTGACAGAGTGGGCTTTAGTGTGATCTGAGGCCAGATTTGCACTAGTCCTCAAACGACACTCAAACTGTTGCAGCAACTTAATCACTGAACACATAATCTGCTCCAAATTGTCCCTGATGATAGAAGGTGCCAAACAAGATCTTTCGGTCGAAATGGGCTTGGTGAGGTCTGTGCCCACTTGACCCAGGAGGTGGGTGGAGGTAGCTGGACCCTCATCACACATTCATAGCTGCCACTAAGCATCTGCTTTTGGTATTTGGAGGCCCACCAGCCTGAATCCTTTCTCCCTGACAGTGCATGGTGAGCATGAGAACCGCAGCTATGCTCTCCATCTCCATACCATCATTCCTGTGTTAGGAGGCTGAGGAGGATCAGGCTGCCATGAGCACTGTAGACCTTTACCCAAGGGAAGTACCTGACTACTCAACCAAACCAACATTGCAGCCATATGTGTACCTAGGTTTTTGGTCTAGTAACAAATAACTCTTGCTAATCTTGTTTAGGAGGGGTACCATCAGGCTAGAGAGCTGTTTGTTTCCTGTCTCCACTACCTTGACTATGTAGACTTTCATTTTCTCTGTTATTTTTCACCCTTTTTGAGTGTGTGTGTGTAACTGTTTATTTGCACTTCTACAGAAATAGAATTGCTTATATGTTAACATGCACTGAAATGATTTTGACTTCAGTTTGATATATGAAAGTGTTCCGTATATGTACTTTTCATTCTCGGAGCCTACTGTAACTTTAATGAAACTCCTGCAAGCTTTAAAAAAAAAGCCTCTTAATAATAAATAATTAATTAAAATAATAAATAAGTAATTGCAGGAATTATACATATGTGCTTCTCTTGGGTCTCTGCAGCTCTATTTCAATTAAGGCTAAGGTTCCTATTTGAATAAATGAATGATAATAGGGATTTTTTAAAAAAGTAATATTGATTCCTTCTATATTGCTTTTGCACAGAGAAAGTTTATTAAAAAGAATGGAGTGATTCTGATAGATTTTTGGTACTTGGCAAATGTAATCTGTGTTCTTTCAGAAATCTAATTTTCTAGATTAGTGAATCACATCTGATATTGGAAATGAGAAAATGCTTATTACTTTGATAGCATAGCATGGAAAACAATGTGAATACCATGGATATTTTCCTTGGGTCTGCATTTCAGTAATATTAGTGCCTAACATGCTGCAACTATACCATGCTTCTGAGTATTGTGTATGTATTTAGTCAGAGTTTTGTTTTCTTAGCAGAATAAGAGAATTGTTTATAAGATACAGCAACATCATCAAGCTGTAAAATGTAGCAGATAAGCCTTCAAGCATTTGCACTTGTTTCTTTACAAAGTTGGTTACAAGAAGTAGTAGATGGATTCATAAAAGAGGTAATGAAATCAGAGAATTAAAACTGGAAGGAGATCTCTTCTCCACTATTTTCTAGAGGGCACTGGAATGCTTTGCTTTTAATAAATCCATCTAGCCTGCATTTTATAGCATGAGCTGTGATTTTTCTACATTTCTGCAAGTAGACTCCTTGAGAATAATTCAGATATTCTGGGCTACAGCACAACTATTAACTAAGAAAAATGAAAGGCTGAGCAATCACCCTTTACAGTTAATTCCGTTTAATATCTCTGAACTGAACATCCCAAAGATTGAGCAACCAAGTCATTGGATCGTTTTTGAGAACATGGCCTTGCAGCTTTATCTCAGTGCTAAGACTGTTTTGCTTGGTTGCAAGCTTGTTTTTCACCTGTTACTGCTGCCGCACCTGTTTTGTTTCCTATTAGTACCATGCATAACAATGTGCACACAAGTGAGATACGAAGGCACCGATTAGTACATAATTTCTGCTTTAATGAGCTAAAATACATGGTTATGGTTGATCTATTATGTGGTTGCATTTTCCTTTCTTAACTGTGACATCATTAGATCTTGTCCATTAGGTATTTCCCATGAAATGATTTGGAGTGGTCCAGCCCTTTCAGTAGACATCTCAAGTACCACTGACACCGAATTCTCCCTTCAGTTACTGGTTGTGGCCTGTCTTTTTCCACCAGTCAACAAACACTTGAGCTCACACTTAACTGTACCCATGTTCTTAAGTACTTAGCTAATAAGGGATTAACTGGAAATATGCTGTAGAACTAATATGAATCAGATGAAGCCCTCTCTCATTTGCAAACTCCAGCCACATTTCATTATTCTTCATGTCATAAAATGTGTTTTTTCTCATTGTTTTGATTGCTCTTCTAGCCTTTTGTCATAAACTGAAAATCTTTCCTTCTTCCATTCTAATACCTTTGTAATAGTCTCTCATGCTTATGCATTATAAATATTACATCTTCATTATTAATAAAAAACCTTTATTTTCAAAATTTGACACCTATCAAGTGTTCACATAACATAGTAATGATAAAGTGTCTTCATAGAATAATCTACACATACAATGTGAAGAGAATCCAATGAATTAATGTTTAGAAATGAGCAGACAAAGAATGTAGCCCTTTTAACAGGGCTATCACAGTATGGATGCAGTGCAAATGTTATTGACCCAATAGGACAGAGATTAGATCAAAGGAAAATAGGACTGGACAGTATTTTAAGAGATCAGTTTCTCCATTCCAGATCATCATGCACCAGATCCAGATCATCTTTATCTAATCAATCCTGACAAATGTCTGCCTAACCTGTTCTTAGAAACCTTCAGTGCTTTAATGTTCTTGATCAGGTTTTCCTGCTAGTTCATCTCAGTCTTTCTGGCTGCCCTTAGACCCATCACCTCTTATGAAGAGAACAGAGTCCTCTTCTTTGTAAGTGTCTTTTATGTACCTCAAGTTTTACCATGTCCTTCTTCATGCTAAACATCATTTTTTAAGGTCTTTCTCCAGAGGTTGTGCTTTCTAGACCTGCAAGAATTCTGTTATTTCCTGGTATCTTTCTAGTAGATCTGTATCTTTAAGATACTATCCCCTAAACTGAACAGCCTTCTTGGGCTGCAGCACTTTACAGTAAATAGAGTAGAAGAATTATTTCACACATCCTATTTAGATGTCCTAGAATAAACTTAATAAAATATGCTTTGCTCAAAATATCCTTTGGTTTCATAGTACTAAATCCAGTAAAGAGCATGGAGAAAAATGGCTGGGGGAATTGTGGGAATGTTTGTGGTCCTAAATTGATGAAATGTATTTTTCCACGATGCAGATGCAAGCAGAATTTTTTCTGTGATTGATAGCTCAATCCTATGTGCCTAACTTGAGATGACATTTCAATTTTATTGCTGGTGATGGTTTTGTGTTTTTTTCCAAAAAGGAAAAGTGCTTATTTTTCTGTTTCTACCATTTTTTCACTTAAATTTCCTCTTTTGTTGGCTGTGTTTCATAGTGAAAGAAGATAAAGGAAAAAGCTAGTGCTTATTATGAAATAACCTGTAGCATCTAGCTGCATAAGAAGAAAATATGAAACTGGGACTAAAGCCTTCTAGGTTATGCAGACAGATTAAAAAAATAGTCTAAAGGCTAAAATGTATGTGCCCCCATTGATTCTTGTAGGCTTTGTGGGTGCAGTCAGGTGTGTTGGCTCCATGGAGCAGCTGAAAGGGCAGAGGAGTTGGATGCGGTGCCTTTCTTGGGGGAAAAAACCCTCTCTCTCTGCAATAACCCCAAGGGGATTATGCCCTGCCAGTTCCCTCATGCTGAGATATGCCAGGCTTTCCTCTGTGCTTACTGTGAGAGGCGGGAAACAAACGATGCTTACAACGCAGTTGCTTGAGAGAACTAAAACAGTTTAATCTAGTGAAGTAGATTGTAACAGAGATGCATAGATGGAAGAGATAAAGTAAAAGATAATAAATGCAGATTAGAAATAAAGTTCACATTTGTAACAATAAGGGGCTAACGACTGAAATAATGTAGGGAGAAAGTAGATTTTTTCAGTCCCTTGACATTTTCACAAGTCTAAGCACCTTTCCAGAAGATGTACCTCTGCCACAATCCAAGTCTTGATACAACTGAATTAACTTTATGGCCTGTGCTATGAAGCTGGTCAGGTGTAGATGAGGTAGCACAGGTAGCTGTCCAGGTAGACAGATGTCGGAGCGAACAGATTTTCCTGGTCTTTGGTTGGCTTTGTCCACAGGCCTGTTTAGCTTCAAAGGCTAAACTGAGTACCAACTAAAGGCTAACAAAGGCTGAGTGCTTCCAGTGACCGGCATAATCATGGTTCATCACACGATATAACAGATTTTGCAAACTCAAAAATACTGTGGTGGGGTGGCTTGTTGTTTCTGAGTTTGATTCCTCTGTCAGTCCCCATACGCTCAGTAGCAGCTGAGTTTCTGATGCTGCGAGTTGTGCACAGGGCCGCTGAAATCAGAAGGTGTCCCACGAAGTGGCCCTGTCCTTCTGGTGTGCTTTGTAGGGTCCAGTCCCTTGTCACACAGTGGGTCAATATGAGCAGTAATTAAAAGCTTTTCATATTCATGAGGCTCCTTAACCTTTTCACCTTTACTATACTACCTGCCTGTTCTAACAGCTGTTGCTGTCCACGGGCTAAAGTTTAATATCAGCTTTAATTTCCTCTTCTTTTTTTTTTTCTTGTAAAATGCACTAGCCTAAAGATATTTTGTCATTTATTTTCTATACTTATGTGGGGTCAGTTCTGGTCACTTAGAAATATTGAATTACTAATTGGTATTTGAATGTACTATGTGGAGTTCTATATTAACATTTAGTCCCCTAACAGGAATATGTGGATTAAAATGTTGAAAGCATTGCAGAGACATGTGTAGTTTTAATCAACTTCTGATCATTACCATCACGTTAGCATTATTGAACATGATGACTCTTTGCTTCGGATTATAGACTGTATCCCCGTTTTGCAGTTTCCGGAAACTTAACAGCTTTTCATTTAGTTTGAACTTTTATTGTGAATAAGAAATCTTTCAAGCGTTGAATAGCACATTTTTATCAAGGAAACCCATTTTCTCCAGCTGTGGGTCAGATTCTGCTCTTTAGTATCTTGGTTGCAACATACTTGGCTTTTAGCCAAATTTTGTTTGTAAGCACATCTCAGCAACGAGTAAGTAATATTTATTAAAATAATAAAAAAAAGACAACAACCAAACAAACTGGCACAATGTTCATAACTTTTGCATCACTACTTCAGTTTAACAACTATAGATCAGTAATCCAGGATTTAGAGCTACTAATCTTCTTTACTGCTTTCCACTCCGTCCAATTCATATCTCCAGTTCATGTAAAGGACCAAGATCCAGCCTAGGAACTGAAGCTGTATTGATTTAATAACAGCCAAAGATCTGATCATCTGAGACTCAGACCCATTTCTGAACTTTAATCTTAGTTCATATGATGCCATGACAAAACAAGTTTAGAACATAAGAACTGCTGTGCAGAGTGGAACCAATGGTCTACCTACTCCACATCCAGTCTCTTACAGGGGCTGTAGGTGGGTACCTAGGCTGGGGTAAATATAAGGCAAGCACGTATAACAGTTCCCCTTAACAATCTCCTCAGCAATTTTCAGATCAGGGACTTTGGGAGCTGGATATGATTTCTGTGAATGTAGTAACCCTCAATGCATTTCTTCTGCATTAGCTAATACAATATGTCCTTAAGCTCAGATAAACTTTTAACACCTATAGCATCCTTTGGCAGGGATGGTCACATACCTGCTGTCGCACAGTGGGTGCAGAGCTGGAGAAAATGTAGAAAATATCATGCTGGCTTTCCTAAATTATGGTGTGGATTCACCATTGTATTATGTTGTGTAGACATCCCATCCCCAAAATGCTAGAAGGAGATCAGAGGAGTAAGAAGGATGCAGATCACAAACAAACTCTTTAATTAGAGAGAGAGAGAGAGAGTGTGCAGAAAGGCTGCCAATTTTCCTATTTTGTCCTGTAACTTCTAAATGAGACACTTAATAAAATTACTATGCTACTGGACAATGGAATTTGCTGGAATTTGCAATGAGGATTACAAATATATCTGGAGTTACTAGATGATAACAACTTTGGCAGAGAATAGTAAACCTTTTATTTCAGGTCTTGAGCCCATTCCAGCTCATTCCTTTCCCTGATGTGATGGAGAGGTCACACCATATAGGTGAGGTTCTCGTAGCTTCTTCAGAAGTACCCGTTACTCTGGTGACTCCTACAAGCCAATGAGAAATTCTCTGCTCATTCTATCACTCTTTATTTGGGCTCTATACTTTTTTTTTTTCTAAATTAAAGTCTTTCAAAGATACTGCCTTTTAAAGCCCTTTAAAGATAATGCAAAAGAGTTTTCAGATATGTGCATTTAAAACTAGCAAAATAAGCAGGTGGAGTGAAAATACCAAAATTTTCTGAGCTACTTTGCATTCATCACCAGCAGAGCAGAAGATACTTCTCCATTAACTCTCAAATGAGAAACAGGTTTGGTAGTTATGAAAACGCAACACAAAGAATCCATTTTTTCAGGTCACAATACATGATGTATACTGCAGTGTAACAATTCAAAAAACCTATTTAAATGCTATGAGCTTTCTGTTGCTATTAGTACCTTCCTGCAGTTCTCGAAATTTAATTTGTGGCTATATTAACAAAAATATTTTCCCAACAACAGCAGAGGAAAAAACACCTGAACACTGTCATCTTGGATTTAGTAATTTCACTGTCCCATGGCATGTTAAATGCATGGGACAAAACATGTCATGGTGCCTCTCTAATGATAAAAAGTAGCATTATATGACTTTTGTTTTATTTTAATCATAGTTGTTTGTGTGGTTTCCAGCTGATAGGGAGAAAATACCTACTGGATGGCACACTGAACGCGTTCATAGTAAATAGCAGTCTGTTTCCTTAAAAAGGTAAGATAAAGGAGGACTAAGAATAGGCAAAGGAGAGCTGGGGTTTTGAGAGAGAAACCAGACATTCCCACTCACAGAACCACTTAGGCAAATGTTTAAAATCCAAATGCATAAAACTTCTAGGCAGAAATAAGGAAAGTGTCAAGGGTGTCTGAAAAAGTCCAGATGAGTGGTAGCCCTCCTGTAGCATACTACAAGCACATAGGTAAAATGTAGGGGTAATGCCTTCACATTCATGCTGTCCTTCCTACTTTCGTGTCAGCATGTCACAGGTGAAAAGGTCACAATGCCAGAACAGTCATGCTGGTTGCTGTAAAAACACATTCAGTAATCCTATTTGTTTCTCCTTTCCAGCCTAAGCGTATTCACTGCCATCTCATAGCTAGCTGCCCCTCATGCTAAACAGCACTACTTTTTCTTTTTGAGCTTTCTCAGTGCCCTACTGTCCTTCTAAGGTACATTCATCCTTCATGTTGTCAGGTTAAATGACCAGAGAGATTTTAGTCTAAAAGCTTCTTGCAAGCTTTCCCAGCCGGACCAGCCTAAGGATGCTGCAGCCAGCAGACCAAGGTCTGACGAGGAGAGCCTGGTTTGCCAAAAAGGAGCTGAAAACGAAATTCTTCTCCACTGAACTATTGTTAACCCTAGTCAGAGACGTACAACAGGCACAGTGCTTGAGACCAAGAATCCTTTTATCATTCTATCAGTTGAAGCTGTTTTCCAGCAAGCTCAACTACCCACCTACAAACTGCTGGCAAAAAAGCCAAAATACAAACCAACCTCCCTATCTCCTCCTCCAAATAACAACTCTGTTGTATCAGTGGCCAGAAGAGAAAAATTGCCGTGTTAGTTTGCTAAGGTATTCCCATCTTGCCTTTTATACACGCAAAACATCCTCTACTTAATTAGCCCTTCCTACATAAACTCAGTGATAACCTTATACTACTACATGAAGAGCGGATGGGGGAAAACTACAGGCAAGATTTTTTTTAGCACAATTTATTGTTCAGCTTCACTATGGAAAGACATAGAGGCTGTGTACTGTGAATCACAGAAGTGTTAATCTCTCTGCTTTGATGGAGCTGCATCTTTTTTTACACAGTTGTAAAGGAAAAGAGGGTCAGTTCTGGCTTTTACTGTAAGTAAGAAAAATGAAGCCATATTCTGGTATGATGTAAATCAGCCTAAATATGGAGTTAGAGAAATATGCATAATCTGAAGAACTGGTCTGAAGATGTTTTTTTCATACCATTTAAGTAAATACTTAGCCGAAGACTTGAAGTTTCACTGAAAAGGTGCATTTATCTTAGTTCTGATCTTTTATCTAATAGCCTATTCCTCTTAATCATATTACAGGTAGACATATGAAGTTTAACCATACCATTAATCACAACTGGGTACATAATGTGCTAGTACAGAAGCTTTATTGCTCTGTCTCCACTGGCAATTAATGCAAATAATTTTGACATCTTAGAGATACTGTTATTTGAGCAATTAAAACCTTACTGCCAGTGCAATCCTGTGATAAATGAAGTGAAGTATCATTACAAGCCTAATTTTATGGAAGTCTCTCTTACTTAAAAGAATGTCTTCAGATTTTTACAAGAAAGGCGTTTAATGAATCCTATACTGATACCCCTAGCAGCAGATCATACAAAGCTAATCGTAATGTCAAAGCTATCATTAAACACAAAAATGTCTGCATGCACAGAGCATCTGTTTAACTGACAGAAATCTGCTCATTGTCTCTCCTTCATTTCAGAGCAAGCAGAAGGGAGAATGAGATTTCCTGAATCACTGATTCAATTAAAAGCTTCAGGAGCCTTAAAAGGTGCTTTCTCCCTTCCCTGCTTCTTTCTTTTATTTCCTTTGACAGAGTGCTGAGGAGAGGTTATACCTGAAAAATAGCCTTTAATTTCAGGGGACAGAAAACTACTAGGTAGATCCTCAGCATTTTGCTGGTTCCATATTTCATACATTAGACACATGAACATATGCAGTAAACACAAATCTGTGCAAGAGGACTAGAAGTATGATTACTCAGTGATGCATTTAAATTACCAAGATAGAAGAGCAGTGCTTTTAGTTCACCTAGAAAATGGATCTGGGCTACTGACAAGGATTAGGTCTAAATTTCAATATAAATTCAGACCACCAGCTTCAGGAGTGTTCAAAGTTAGCAGTTCAGATTGAGATAACCTGAAAAACAAGGTAGAAAAGCATATTTAGAGAGCAAAGCTACATTTTGCAAAAAAACCCCTAAAACTCTATGACCAATGCTTGCTTGTCTAGTGACCAATTTCTCTGTCACTTTTTAATATTAATCTCAGAACATGAGGGTCTAGCCGTTCATAGATTAGCAACTGAAGAGAGCTCTTGGATTTTTCAGTGTGAGCTAGCAAAGCAGAAATAGTAAAAAATCAAAGTGTATAGCTGCTGCCAAAATGAATCCATTATCTTGTCATGTTTACCCTTTTGATGGGGTATAATGAGCAGGTTATACTGTGAATGTAAGAAGCTAGATGTTGGAGGCACCAATTTATAGTCCAGTGGTTTTCATCAAATGTTTCAATTTCTAAAATGTGATAATCAGAGAACATGAGGAGTGCCATACGTGAAGCAATTTTCTGTTATGTCACGTGCTTTGAGGCTATCCTGCTGCCTGTTACGTACCTCCATTATGAACAGAGTCCCTGAGTCTATTAGTCTCTGGATTTCTATAGGATAATCAAATAATTGTCATACTCCAGTTGTCTAAATCGGCTCTTTAGGCATCTATCTTTGATTGACTCACAGTAGTGATGGATAACACACCTTTCCTGGTGCATAGATTTGTGCTATCCAATAGCCAAACCCCCAGTCCAGGGGGAAAAGCAAACATGTGGCTAAGTGCTTTGTTGGATGTGGGCCACAAGCGAGAGAACAAAAAAACGGTGTTCTGTTTCTCCCTTTGGTGAGAATCATACATAATAGAGGCAATGCTTTTCAAAAATTAATAGCTTAGTCCTACAGTGGACGAGAAAACGGCATCTATTTACAAAAAATATATATATGCATATACTGTTGCAAGAACAGAAGTGGAGAAAGTAATACACAACATTAAAAAAGAAAACTAACAAGTAAATGAGGTCTAAAGGTGTAATTGTTGATAAAATTCAGCTCTGTGTTTGTGTTTCACATTACACAAAAAATTTGCCGAATAGATTCAGTATTTGGGTAGTGCGTGTGGAACAATGTCATGGTCTGAAGTTGCTAATGTAGCCTAACTTCTGATTGCACTGAAAATAGATTTGACAGTGAGGGCTGTGGGAACAAAGGGATTAATTTCTATCTGGTTTCACACCTGTGCAGATCTGTTGGCTCTATTGATGTAACAGGTTTATGCTGCCATAATCAGGCTCTGAGGCTTGAAAATACAATGAATTCATATTTCAGCAGGTAGATATGGATGTATTTTTCAAAGACCCAAAACTGGGAGCTATTTTTCTCAGAACAGAGATCTGTTCACACTGCAGACTGCCAGATAGCGCGCACAGCAGTGGGTTTCAACCTGTGGGCAAAGGAATACGTGTAACACAGCTGAGAAAAGCCTATGGTTAGTAGCGTAAATTTGCTCTCAGGGGACTGGGGGTGCACCTCTGTTGGAAAATTTTAGGACTTTACAAGTCAGTAAAGACTGAAAACCGCTGGTTCAGAGTCAACCAAAGTTAGCTTGGGAACCAGAGGCAATCTACCTGTGATTACATAGAGCTTTGCTTTGTCCCGTGTCTTGTCAGGAAAAAAAATAATCATTGCAGGAACTAGATTATTTGAAATAGCCCAGGAAGAGAGAAAATTCTACTTAAGATACTAAAAAACTAAAGGCAAAACTAAAGGAGAATTTGTGCTTCCTGGTGGTAGAGAAACCACATCTTCAATGTGTAAAAATTGCCATAGTTGCTTTGACTTTAATGAAGCAATGATAATTACCATGTGTGGAGCACTTTCCTTCTTTTATTCTCAGAACAATGTTCATATTTCCCAGGGCTCTGAATTTTCAATCTTTTCCCTCCCTAAATCAATCTGTAAAATTCTTTTGTTTGAACTGCAGATTAGTTATTATTTATTGGATCCTTTCAGGAGCTAAGGCTGGCAGAGCAAGTACACAGCAAATTTGAAAACAGGGCAGAAAAAGTAGGAGTTTATGGAGGAGCGAAGTAACTTTCCCCAACATCTCAAAAAAGGTCTACGTAAGAGGTGGGGTTAGAAGCAAATCCTTGTGCTCCGGGTGAGTCAGAATCTGAGAAGACATGCAAGGAAATAGAAAAGGTTGGCCTTCCTCAGACCACAAGAGATCTGAAGTATCAGTTATCTGCTGTACCTCACAGGGGGACATTAGAAATTTCACCCTAAGAATGCTTCTGAGCTGTGGCTCCATGCATATCTTGGAGACACACCACCTACCTTGTTTATTTGGAACCTGGCCTGCATTTATCCTAGTATTTTGTTAAGGAAACATTCCTTTAAAAACAGTTATGGAAAACAAGCTTTACTGTGAAAGCTAGCAAACATCCCAAACTAATTTGCTCCAAACAGCCTGCACTTCAGGAAAAAAACCCTTGATCTATAGACTTTAGCAAACATCTTAACTAGTGAAAGTCAGCCTTCTGTCTGTTCTTCCCATTCCTTCTTTTTCTGTACTTCTCTTCTGCAATTGCCTACCCCACCCTGACTTTGCACCTGAAACATCTCAAAATGTGTTTGCAGTGGTCCTAACCACCTAAAGGTGATGAGAAGCAGATCTAAGGGTAGTGAGACCTGCATGGTAGTTGTGGGTGGCTTTGCTACGGATTGCAATAAAATACTCTGATCTATGGCCACTTGAGGGAGCTGCTATGAAGTACGTGAAAGAGCTGAAATGAATTTGACTCTCTCAGTAGAGATGTAGCAGACATAAAGAGATTCCCTGTAGGATCCTGTGAGTTTTTACAGATGTTTATAGTATTTAAACTATTCTACATATATCCAGATATTTTCCAAAGTTACACTTTTTATCTCTATATGGCTCTGAATTACATCACACATTCTCCAAAACCTGAATGCTTCTTACTGATACCTGGTTCATTTTTTTATGTGAAGTTAAATAAATATCTGTTTCAAATACCTAAGCACATCAGATCAAAGGGCTAACCTACATTGCTGGCCACAAAAATGAAAGATTTGGAATACTATATGGGAAGGGAAGATTATTGACTTCCTAGCTGTACTATCCCACTTGAAAAAAGTAATCTCATCATATAATTTAAACATGATAGCATTCAGCGTAGCCCAAATCTAGTTTATTGTGGTCTGCTTGCAAATCAGGATGATGACTGTGTACTCCAGCAGTGGTGTTGGACGTAATGGTCAATACTATAGATTATTTGAATCGTTAAACCTTGAAAATAGTTACAGGGCAGTGCGGAGGGCTCCAGTCCTGAGGCAAACCTGTATGTGCTATTAGGCACTGAGCACAAGCACATAATAACATGTCAGTGGTTATGTGGGGTAAGACCAAAAATGCAGCTAACCTAGAAATCTGAACAAAATGTCGGGCTGAGACCATATTACACCCTTCTCACACGAGTTCATGCCAAGCGTTCAGGTGATCTGTGAATTAGGTGTGAAAGGAGTGTGTGAGGAAGAGGTTCTTGCTATTTTAGGCAATATGTGTTTCGGAATTTAGAGGGAAAAATGTTCTTCTCATTTTATTCAGTTTCAATAGGTGATTGAAGGTGGAAGCACATCAGCTTGGAGCACCTTGAATGAACACTGAAAGTGCTCGCAGAATCTTGGTGAAACTGCATTTAGCTGTCCATGCCAGTAGTGATCTGTGTTGCTGGTCCCATAACTTGCTTGTTTTTGCCAGATTAAATTGAACCCTTTAAGCTGCCAACTGAGAAACTAACCACCTGAGGTATCAGAGAGGTCTTTCTGGAGTATCAGGCTATGTTGTCCTTTTCCTTCACAATACCAATGTCTAAGAACTTCAAGCTGTCAGGAGAAACGCTGTTTAATAAATATTCATACAAACCATAAAAGTTTAGATTTGGGGTTAGCTTTTTTAGCTTGCTTTTCTTTTTTCCCCTCCCTGCAACTTTTCAAACTTTTGAAATGTAAGTCAACAAAAAAATGAAAATGGAGCCCTGTAATTGACAGTCTGATTTCCAAACTTCTCCAACAGTGCCAAATTTTGCACTGAGGGGAAGAGTAGGAAACTTTATAATTTAGTGTTAAAAAATATGGAAAATAGAAAAAGTCTAAATTCAGATTTTTATGAAATATCAGAAATGGTGTGCTTTTCAGAACTCTAAAAGAAAAGAAGATTACAGAGGGAACATCGGTCATCTATTCTTTCTGGGATTCTCTTTAAAAATTGCCAAAATGATATTTCTTCTTCAAGGGATTTCATTTTTTAGCAAATTTAATTTTGAAACATTAAGTCTGTTTGAACACACAATTTTTAGACCTGTTTATCGTGGTACTTTGATTTTTAGAATGATCAGCTTGTGGGAGACTGTCAATGGGAAACCTGGCAGGAATTTTTTTTGCTGTTGCGTTTTTTTTGCAACTGGAAGGGGTTTGTTTTCCTTTATACAGTTTACCTGGGTCGACTGAATCCTCCGTGACACCCTATGTTCTGTCCTCCAGGAGGGCATGAGGAAGGATCCATGAGAGCCCATGAACGTGGACTGAGGTCATGCAGCAGCTGGGGGACCTGGACTGATTTGAGTTTTGTGGGGGTTTAGGAGGGTTTTTTTGTCATTTTGTTTGTTTGTTTGTCTGTTTGTTTAGGGGGACTGTGCAAAGAAAACAACATTTTTTTATGTGGTTAGCAAACATGGTAAAAAAATAGCAACAATTCCAAAAATGTGTAGCGGTAATTCCTTATTTCTGTAAACAGCTCCATTGGAATGTTTACCAATGTCCCAAACTCCCATTTGGAGTCGTATGAAATTTAATAGAAAATAATGCTGTGATTGGAAATAAGCAGGTGTCCTGGTTTCAGCTGGGACAGAGTTAACTCTCTTCCTAGGAGCTGGTACAGTGCTGTGTTTTGGAGTTAGTGTGAGAATGATGTTGATAACACACTGATGTTTTAGTTGTTGCTAAGTAGTGCTTCTCCTAAGCCAAGGACTTTTCAGTTTCCCATGCTCTGCCAGCAAGCAGGTGTGCAAGGAGCTGGGAGGGAGCAGAGCCGGGGCAGCTGACCTGAACTAGCCAAAGGGGTATTCCATACCATGGAACGTCATGCCCAGTATATAAACAGGGCGGAGTTGGCCGGGAGGTGCGGATCGCGGCTGGGAACTAACTGGGCATTGGTCAGCGGGTGGTGAGCAATTGCATTGTGCATCACTGGTTTGTTTCTTTCCCATCCCCCTCCTTTTTTTGTTATATTCCTTTTCATTACTATTATTATTGTATTTCATTATTACTATTGTTAGTATTATATTTTACTTTAGTTATTAAACTGTTCTTATCTCAACCCACGAGTTTTACTTTTTTTTTTTTCTTTCCTCCTCCTCACCCCGCTGGGAGGAGGGAGGGGGAAGCGGCTGCGTGGTGCTGAGTTGCTGGCTGGGGTTAAACCACGACAGCAGGTCATCTGTTGGCTATCTTCTTGGGGAAGAGGCCAGTGCTGACTTACCATCAGGACCGTGCCCACTGAAGACACGGTTATGGTGGGGAAACATGCAGCTCTTATCCATGCTGTCCACATTCTGTGGATTAATGAGAGATTTCATGCTCAGCAGTTGTCAAGCCACATGTTTTATAGGCATTAAACTCACCGTGCAAAACTTCTTATGCTTTTGCATTGCTGCTCTGCAGGACGTGCTTGGGCTTAATTAATACACCAGAGGATGGCTTATTCTTTGCAAAATATGAGCCCGTTAGTGTCACTAAAAGCTCTGACATTGTGGAGATGTGAGTCACATCAGTGTAAGCTGCCTGCGGCTACATTTAACCTTGTCCACTCAAGCTGAAAAATAATTAATAAAACACTCCCAAGTGTTGTTTTTCCCTCCCCCCAACTCAACATCTTAATTACAAGGGAGTAGGTACAGAGAGCGCTGCTCTGTTTGTAGTCATCTTGCCTTTCTTTGCAACCTTTCTCACTGAAAAATGCTTGTAGACTCAGACTAAAACACCAGTAGTGATATCACCAAATTAATCCCAGACTACCACCAAATTAATCCCAGACCTTATTTACGTAGGAACTCTATTCTTCTTTAAATTGCAAGCTTTGGGGGATTACTTTTTGCTCTTTATCCAATGCCTAACATAAGTAGGACCCTGGTCCCAGGTGGAGCCTTAGGCCTATGGTAACAAAGATTATAATGGTAATAATAATATACCTACTGTCTCCATATGGACTATATTCAGGCAGCCTAAATTCTACGTGAGTTCCTATGTCTAGTCAAAGGAGAGAGCCCATCATCTGTAAAAGCGATTTGAAGGGTCCAAGTGACGTAAGAGGGAAACACTAGACATAAGAATAGACATGGAATTGGAATTGGAATTTTTTTTAGTTTAGTCATTGCAAGACAAATAAGAAATATTCAAAGTTTAAATAAAAATTGAAAAATTACAATCATGGGGCAAAATGTAGATTTATTCCCCCCAAAACTCTAAAGAAATTTTGATACTTGTAGAAATGTCAAATTTTGTGAGTAATCACAAATTCTACAAAGGATCAGCAAAAAGCAATGGTTTTTCTGTTTAAAAATCACCACATTTCTGCGCTATCTCAAGTATAAAAATGAAAGAGAAAAAGAAAGGAGTATAACCTGCATGTAAGAGCTCTAGTTTTAGCAGAGCTGGTTACAAACTTTCTATCAAAAACCCCTCCTTTTTTCATTAGACAAAGATGTTTCAAAAAAAAAAAACTGTTTTTTCATAGATCTTGGTAGAAGTGTTCACAGAAAGGTACATTGTCATGAATTTTTTACTTTGGAAAAAATCTCTTCTGGAATTTAAAGAAAAAAAAGAGGCTGTTGAAAGGCTGTATTCTACTACTGAAATCATATTGCAGGGGTAGAAAGTAGCTGAAATATTATTTTCTATTTCAAATTAACAAGCACAGTTGCTGAAGACTGAGATCTGCTGTCCTGCATCAAGCATCTTGTATTTTATAATGTTAGAGTTTGACACTTGGGACACTCATATTTTCTTTCTAGAGTCTCTGTCTTAGATCCCCAAGTATGAAATCTCACTCTTTGCTTGAAAGAGCTGAGAAAGGTTGTTCAAACCTCTAAGTGAGGTGTCTTTTAACCCTTCATAGATTATCTGGAGGCTTCACCCTAAATCCTTGCTTAAATTAGATTGCTGAAGTGAAATGGTGTGAGTACTCCCCAGAGTTCAACTATGAAGGAGATGTTTTGATCTAAGTGTCAAGCAGTTTCATCACAGCAAAGGGAGATGCCTTGATTTGTTAGAAGATGTTGTGGTTGATACTAAATAGCAGCTATCATTAATGACTGTAAAAATAAGGTAGACTGTTTCAATATCTGTACTGTCCTCCTGTGTGATATCAGGAAGAGTGTTTGTGCTGACGCAGTTATTAATGTAAAAACAGGGGCAAAATACAAATGAAAAGGCTTCACAGTAAACCAGAAGTTGGAATGAAAGCCTGAAATTCAGAGGTGGGACCTTAGGAGACCCTTGGCTCGTTTCTGAAGCTGTATTTTCTCCCACATCCTGGAATTCTCTTTGTGGAGAAATCCTATAAGATTTCATCCTGATTGGGAATAATGGAACAGATCAAGAGGTTGAGACTTTCCAGAAAAAAATACATGTATTCTAAGTTTTAGGCATGACATGGCATAAATTCTGGGAAATTTCTTTGGTGGAGGAAAGCCTGGAAACAAAGCGCTGGGAGTGTAGTCAATGGAAGCACAGTTTCACGCTTGCCTCATTTGTATATTCTTCCGTAGGCATTTGCTGTTGCCCAGTTTTGCAGTTAGGACCATGGGGGTTGGGCCTGATTCTGTAGGGTTGGTCCTATACTCTTTATGCGGAGGGAGGAAGAAATTCAGCCCGATAGGTCAAGGGTTGTTATTCAGTCCAATGAACTTAGAGCTCCACTGTTTGCACATCATGACTTATTTTAGAGAGATTTAGACAGCGAAGGAGGTCTGAGACTCTTGCAATTAGACAAAGATACTGCACGTGCCTGTTTGGAGACATCAGAGCTTGTGAATGTAGTAAGGAGATGCACCATCAGCAGTTAGCAGAAGAGAGAAGAGAAAATAAGAGATGAGCTCCAGATTTGCTATCAGAGTAAGAAAAAGGATAGGAAGAGCAGTGAGCGAGAACAGAAGTAGTGAAAGCAGAGTCAGGGAAAAGGACAGTGTACTCATGCTAGTACTGGCTTTGTGGGTTACCCTATAGATTTAATTTCATTATTAGGTCACAACCATTGAAAACAACTGAAGTTGCAATTATTTCAGACAACACCAGAGTGTTTTTAGCTACTGCTAACTTCCAGAGACATCTCCTGGACACTGGTAAATGTTGTATGTCTCTATGGTTAAAGAAATAAACAAGCCTGACAAATGCTGAATAACTCATCTGTTATTTGTGGTGGAACAAATAAAAGCAGAGCGATGCCTAAGGGGAATTTGGGTTTGAAGACTGATAGAAGGGAAAGTTGTTGAATACCAAATGCCGCATCACTTAGGATGTTATACACAGGACTGAGAACTGCTGAACAAATATTTAATAGGTGAAAAGAGAAGAATATTTCACTTGCCTCTTCCCTTCAATTACCAAAGAAAGCAAATGCCGAAAGAGGCATTTTTTTGCATGGTCTAACATAAGACTGTGTAGATTGTTCCTCATCAGGAAGGAGAGCAACTCTGCTTTGAGGTTTTCATCCCTATCCCCGGCTCTCTCACCAGCTTGCTAAATGACCCTGGGTAAGGCCACTCACCTCCCTGTGCTTCAGTGGCCTCACCTGTAAATGTCTAATGGTTAATTCCTCTGCAGCGTCCCCAGTGAAGGATCACTTTGCAAACAGGGCAGCAAAATGCACCCGTGATAACAGTCAGAATAAAGCATTTGCAATATGCAGCAAAGACTGAGAGCGTTGCCTGACACAGAGTGAGGATACGGCAACACAAGCCATGGCACTGCGGTGGCACAGGGGTCAGAGAAGTTCTCTGGGGCTCCTGCACGGGTTCCCTAAGGGTGCTCAGTGCCCAGCTCCTGCTGAAGGCCACTGTGGACTGGGAAGCTTACGAACAGTAGGGCTTCTGGTTTAAAACTATCTTTAGTGGTAACTGTGAAACAGAGCCTGCTGGAAGGGAAGAACGCCTGGAATTAAGAAAGCGTGATCCAGAACTGAAACTTAACTTGCAGATACGTAGTCTTCAGTCTGTGCCACTGAATTGATAGTGATTTTGCAAATGATTCTAGATAAATGTGGTGGAAAACATTTGTGTTGCCAATGTGAGAGGCAGGATTCTCTTGACTATAAAAGGAGTGGAGAAAATCAGCTCAAACGTAGATACTTACTGTGTTGGCATGTAAATTTGGTCGAAATGAATCCTGACCTCGATGTTTTGAAATAGCAGTAATGATGTGTGAGGTCTCCAGGTTCCTAAGCTTGGACTTTTTATATGCTTGTTGTTTCCATGCACTTAGGGCTGACATTGCTAACCTTTCCTCTGCCCCAGGCTAGGCTAGGAATCTCAAGCAAAATAAAATCAGAGTTCTTTTTGTAATCACCTGAGGCCAAGAGCTGGGTAAAATAAAAAGCATTTCACTCAGCCAAATATTGAGAGACTTTGCACTATAGCCACAGGATCTGTCAGTGCTGAAATGTTGGCTTCACTTCAGTTTCCCTCTGCTGCATCTTCATCAGTTGCTTGCCTCCCAAGCTTAATTCAGACATAATCTTGGAAAAAAGCCACATTTTACACTAGTGAATAAAGATGATGTGCTGCCTTGTTCTCCCTCTTCCTGATTCCACCTTTCATTGATTTATTAAACCCCTGAGTTTTGATGACAAGCTATTTTTCATCATACTTCTGTGAAGGGGCATTTATCACATGTAGATCATTGCTGATGTTGATCCATGTCTTCTCTGGAGAGCAGCACTTGTGGATTTTCTTGCTCATATTTATACTTGTTCACAAGCTATTCTGAAGTAAACAGTACTCATGCCTAAGTTTATTGACATGATTTTCATGTGGTTTCGGGGTTGGTGTGTGTGTGTGTCCGTCCTCCCCCCCATTCCTTTCTGATTGTTTTGTCATTCGCTGGATGGGTGTTGGTTGAGGTATGAGTCACAGAAATGAAACAGTATTAGTGCATTCTTTAGTGCTTTCAAACAGACCACACTTAATAGAACAATAATGCATTATGTCCTGTATTGTTCCATAGGATAATGACCTAACCAGATAATGTCGGGGAAGCAAACTTGTAGCAGACATTAATTATCAATGCACGGACTGGTAGCAGATGGCAGTATTTACAGGGAGAATAAGCTGATGGTTTAGTAGATTAATTAAAGCTTACACAACTTCATGCCCTCCACTCAAAACCCAGTGTAATAATAACTGTGTGCTTTTTAAAAAAGGAAAACAATATTTATCTGTGGTTCTTTAACTGATTAGATTTTCCTGCAAGTAGTAACAGAGAGTGAAAAGAATAGCTGATTTCCCAAAAATAACTCTAGCGGTCTCCATTTGCCTCAGGAGTGCTCAGTATGGATTTAAAATAATGAGTATTTATTGCAAAGCATATCAACAGTTCTGGGAATGGAGACTAGGCATAGCTATGTGCTTTTCTTTCCAACTATTGGGCTGTAGAATCCTGCTCCATTTTGCTTTGTCTGTTGGCCAAATTAATCTACTTTACTTTTCCTTGCATCTCCCCCCTAAACTATATGAGAACACTGGAGCATCTTCCCTGCAGATTGGAGATGGTGTGAACTATGTCAGCACAAAAAAAAAAAAATAGATGCAACTTCCGTCTGGCCAAAATCTAAGTAAAAACCATTCCGGCTCAGATCTGAGGGAAGAATGCATGTGGCCAACTTCCACCAGGAGACCGTTCTCTGCTGGGGAGACACTGACCCACTATCCCGAATAATCCTCAGTGTGTTAAGTGCAAATACTGCTCAGCAGTGCTTTGTCTGCTCTGAGAACCATAACTTTCCCCAGGGACAATACACAGAGCTGCAGTGCTTCCTAGGAGCTTCAGGAGCCTGCTAGGAAAGGTCAGCGAGAGCCCTCCCATGCCATGCTGGAGAGAGAGGGCATTTGCCAATGCCGCACGGGCAGCTGTGAATGAAACATCTCTGCACCAGTGAGGAGGTCCAAGGGGAAGGGAATACCAGAGCGGTTTCCAACACCCGGATACCAGGGAGAAAGCTATGTGCGAAACAGAATGATAGCCATCTAGACTTGTTCGGGTAGCATGGCTCATCAGAAGCGAATATTGAAAGGAAAAGGGCTATGGCAAGAAATACCTTATTTCTGTTACAGCCAGGTTTGCTGTGACAAATTGGTTAGGAGTGTGAGAGAGAGGCATGCTATCACATGATCTATTCATAAAGGAAGAAAAAGCAATAACTGCTCCGACACTAATGAGGTATAAAATATCTCACCTGACAGCCACCGACACATACAGGTCTTGATTTTTCTCTCGGCAATATGAGCTCAGTCTAGATTTTATTATCTCCTGCTGGCTGTAAACTTTATGGGAGAGACAAAACCAAGACACTAGACTCCCTCTGTAAGTTATAAATAAGTTTAAAGATGCAACAGTTAAGTTTATTGTCAGTTTTTGAACTTTTGACAGTGAGTATCTGATTTGGTAAGCAATAAACTCACAGTACCTGGCACTCTTATGCACACATCTCAGCTTTTGTCACTGCTGCTTTTGCATACATCACATCTGGAATCTAGTACCTTGGCTTTCTGCAAGCCCCAATCCTCCTCCCACAGATACTAGGGTAAATCATGAATAACTTTACTGAGGGTTATAATACACAGCTAGAAAATGGTTGAAAGGACTGGATAATTTTCCAAAAATATGTCATATTTTTATTTACATAATCTAAGTCCATAAAGCCCAGTGCCTGGTCAGTAGGAAGGAAATCAGTGTTCCACCAGAGTCCAGAAGAATCCCACATGGAGATACTTCCCTTCTTATTTAACAAACAAATTTTCTTTTAATACTTTTTTTCTTTTCATATTTTATTTGCTGTGAAGTCGCTGTAGAAATGAAGGATGGATTTTCCTGAGTAACAGAGGGTATTTGGTTTTCCTGTCTGTCTTGCCACCTCAAATGATTTCAATGCATTTGGATTTCCTGACTAATTAGTGAGATTTCCATTTCCAAACCACCTTCAACATAAAAAAGAAAAACCCATCATTTGGAGGAGGCATTAACCAGATTTCTCCCTTTCCTTCAGTTCTATCTGTGGAAGGTTGGAAGCTGTCCTCTGTTGGCATGTGCTAAAGTGCATGCCTTTTTCCTTGATTCTAGGTACGTGAAGAGACCCCATCTTGCGTATATAGATCTGTCCCTGTATCTTCTAGCAAACATTGGGAAAGTCAATAGTTCTGCATGACTAAGGGCCAATGGAAATCTTAAAATTTAAAAGAGATACTTAAATTAAAATTGAAAACAGATACTTAAAGGATCAAAGTCTTGACATTTTGATGTCATAGGGCTGGATTGCTTGGAAAATATTCACAGTCAAAGAGAGCAGGAGTTATTACCACTGTGTTTTGACTCTTTGTTTTTACCCATTTCTGGGCAAAGCTCTCCAGCTGCGAGAGCGCTAGTTTGATTAGTTGACTCTACTTTTATTTTCCCATCCTATGACACAGAGCTAGTCCTACAAAATCAATCGCAGCAAGACTTGGTGGCACTTTCCTGCTGAGTCCCTGGCGTTTCATGACTGCCTTGAGGCTAAAGCTTCCTGGTGTGGCTAAATCCAGTGTTCAGCTTTAATTTTAAAATATTGTTTCTCAGAAGTTCATTCAATATCTTTCTCATAGCTTTCGCCAGTCACAAAATGTGTTTCCACAGTAACAAATAGAGCAATGTAATTGCCCATGCACCCTGCCATAAATCCTTCAGGTGGTGATTTTTAAAATGTGGATAGCATAAAGACTTGGACAAATTTGCTGTTTCAAAGTAAACTTGCAGATTTCAGAGTGTCAGCCAAGAAATTTCCCACTGAGTTTCCCTCAGCTGGAGATGTGAATATGTCTCTGAGATAACTCACACTGATTTTTTTTGTTGCTGTTGTGTTTATGTATCTATCCTTCCTCTTCCCTATGGTTGTACCAGTGGGTCAAGTACAATCAGACACTGGGCAGGACTTGCCAAGTTGCTGGCTCTTTGTTTGCTGTCATGAGCCCCAGCAAGAGCAGAGGGCAGTCAAAGAGCAGCTCTTTGCCAACTGGGGAGCCAAGGCAGTGGTTGGAGCTCAGGGACAGCAAGTGGCTGTAGCCTCACCGAGCTCCTCCAGATGTTGTAATCTCCTCCAGCGGTGCATGTTCCCATTTAAAGAGGTGTGTGAGTGGCCCCCGTGTATTTGTAACAAGCAACCAGCAAAGATGTTCATGAGTTTTCAAACAGATTTCATTAAAGATTAGAAAATAAGGCTGGACAGACCCTTGAGAAATCCCCTAGGCTTGAATTCATTATGCTCAGCACAACCTCCTCGTGAACCTCCCTCACCATCAGCCCCATTTCAGACAGCAATTTCTCTGCCCTGCTTCTATGGGCCCTTCTCCTCTAACTGTGGAGAGTCCCCAGCCTTTCTAGGTGATTTATTACAGAACTTACCCATAAGAAAAAGCAAGGTGGGGGGGGTTCCCTGCTAACATCTAACATAAATCTTCTTTCTGCAATTGGATTAAAATCATTGGGTTGACAGACTATTGTGTGTGTTTGTACCAAGGACAGTGTGTGATGCTTCCAGCAACCTGGATAAAAATTGGGCAGTTCAGAATCGGCTTCCACAAGGCCCATCTCAACCTTTGCTGTCGAGCTCCTGTAACAACCCAGTTAAGTCATGTAATGCTCGACTGGGAATCCACTGCATCTCTGCCAAGCAGTTGTATGTCATTCTGGCAGCACTGGCTGCAGGGAGGCACAAGGCGGTGATTTGTCCAGTTTCAAAGGCAAGAGTACTGCCGGCTTAGAGTTAACTGCAGGGGAGCACAATATTCTAGCCTCCGTCTTTATTAGGTATCTCTCTGTTATACCAAGCTGCTACGTCAGCCTGTCCTTCAAGCCTCCTTTCTGTGCAATAGAAGACAAATGGGCTGGGAAAAGATGCTCCATATAAGGGTTTGATATCAGTGTGATAATATATATGGGAACAGCATTAAGTCTGATTTTTAGTATATTAACCTGTCTCCTGCCCTGATTACTAAAATCCTGTCTGGATCAGTAGAAGTGTTCATATCAAACAGCTACATGAAAAGCACATAGAGTAACAAGAACAAGAAATATGTGCTGGAAATCCATTTAAATGCAAATAGCTAGCTATTTGACCTGAGATGGAAAAGTCGAAATATGTTCAATATTAAATTCATAGATCAAACTAGCAACAACAGTAGTTTAAAAAATACGTGCATATGCTTCCTTGAGCAAAGTATTTCACTGTTAAATTCAATAAGTTTCAGCTGCTGCAAAGAGAAAGCAGACTGTTTCTTATTAGATTTAACTAGGGCACAACACTTAAGTACATGCAAGTGGTTTCTCTGTTTGAACCCCCAGATTTTATTTTGCTTTTGAAAAAAAACAATCTCAGAAGAGGGCTGTAAAAAGGATGACTGGTTCATTTAATTGATTAATGAAGTTTTTAAAGTAGTGTTACCAAACATAAGTATGCAATAATCATGAGTTGAACTTAAAAATCACAAGGTTATTTGTTTTTTGTTGTTGTTTTTTAAAATATATATGTATCATTTTGTACTTATCTTTTGGGTTATTTCCCGTATTTTTTTTATTTTTAAAAAATATTTATCCGTCACAACCCTGGAAAGTGGAATTTATTTTTCACCAGAGGGTGAAATTATTTTGTAGTCATCTGGTTCAAAGCACTGCTTTCTTTTTAAGAAAAAAAAAAATAATTAAATGTTCTGACTGGCTTCAAATAAAAATTCCATAAAGATGTTCTCACTGGACTTTTCAGATGGCCTCAGAAACTACATGTTCAAGATCTCATTTCAGAGATATTTACAACTGGTTTGGCCAATTATGTATAACAACAATTTTTTTTTTTTTTTTTTTTTTTAAATTCAGCTCATAGTCTATCACTGGATGATGAATAACTCTGAAATTTGAGTTAGTTTCTGCTTAGGGTTTAGGGTAGCTCAGCTCTAAGGAAAAAAAAATCATAACCTAGACACTTTGTAAATTAATTCTAGATTTGGGATTTTTGCTCTCGTGAATTCTTGCAATGAATTTTGACCGTTCTCCAACTCACTTGACACAAGTTCAGTGCAGCTGGGTTTGGGAGAGGTATTAGCTACATAACAGTTTAGGAGCAATCTTGCATGTCTCTGACAGAAATGTTTCTAACCTCCCTCAGATGCTCTGTCTGTGGCTATGTTGCCTGTCCCCTGCAAATCATCCTCTAGGCTCAGCTTCTGGTGCTCTTTTTCACTGGAATTTGGAGTCATCTTCCATCTTAGGGACATAGATTTTCCAAATTTAGACTGTCTGAACTCTCTGAGTGCAGTCTGGATGGGATGATTATTGTGTGCCCAGCCAAAATTAGGGGCATCTTTCTCCGCCACAGACCAAACTACATACCTCTTACCATCATTTTAAAGTCTGTTACTTTTGCTACCCTCCAGCAGGATGAGGTTGCTGCTGAGGGGAGGAAATTATGAGCCTTACTGAGATGCTGTCCAAAATCCATTTCAGTGAATCTTCTTTTGCTGCAAAGAATAAATTCACACAGGAATGTCACTCGAGTATGTGAGCACACCTGGCCAAGATAATTAGAATACAATTCTTTTGCCATAACTCTGTACATTAGAAAGTGGGTAGTTGGATACCAGGGAAAAGGATTCAATGCAAGTGGTTTCTATTACTGCAAATACAACTTGTTAGCAAAAAGTGTTCCTGAGGCTTTCCCAGCAGCTGTTTATACACTTGTCTTTGCTTACAGTGTAGATACACAGACACCTTTCAGTTTATACAAAGAAATACAACAATAAAACATTCTTCACACTAATGTGATTTCTGTACCCTTGGGAATAACATGAATATCAATTTGTATTTTTATTGGCTCATTATTTAAAGATCATCTGAAGTCTTCATGGCAGACTGTGAAATGCTTTTCTTGAAAACAGGTGTGTCAGAATATTTTCTCTATTCATCTCTTTGTTAGTTTTAAATGGATTAGGTTTGGAAACAGGATCTTTTAACAGAATAATCATCTGGTATAAATGACAGTGGCTGCAAAATCGCTGCAGGCACATTATTTGTAAAATTCCCACGATCTTGAATGTAACGCACTTACCCTGGGTGACGGGACGTGAGATAGAAAGTCACCAGCAAGTCCATGTATGCTTCTTGATCACATGGAGCTAGAAATTCTCCTGCTGAAGCATCTTTGAGTCCTCTGATTTCTTACCATGATTATGGAATATTTCACTTGCACTTATCAAATGAGCCACGCTCCCGCTTGCTGTGGTTACAGCCCCATTTCCAAGGGCAGGTGGTAAGTTCAGTTAGGAAAGCAGCATTATTCACCCTGCTGAGAAGCTCACGGTGAGGTCTCTGCAACCCTGGTTAGACTGCCTCTGCTACACAAGTTACAATAATTGCTTGGCTATATCTACCTTTTACTGCTGTCTGCAGTGAAGTGCATCACTTTCAGGGCTGGATGCTGCCTGGGTAAGACTCTGAGGGATGAGCAGTGTATCATGTTAAATAGCAGTATCCTCTTAGCTGTGTGCCAGCTGGCGTGAACTGTGGGAATAAAGTTCTCTCAGCAAGTCTCTCCATCCCTGATCCCTCTGCCTGGTATAAAGTCGTCTTCTGGTTAACTTGCCATATGCCTTGTCTTATGAAATATCTTTTAAGTGACATCTTATAACCATGTATCTCTACATCTTATGAGAGTTATCTCCAGACTTTTAACGACCAAGAATGCGAAGCATAAACACCAACATACACCAACCTAGCAATTTCTTCAAGATAACTATTTAGGACAAAACTTGCTCTCCCGAAACACTGAGCACAGAGAGGGTAGAACTTTTGGATTGTAAAGAATGAAGTTGTCCAGGGGTAGACATAGGCCTAATAAGTCTGTCTGTGTTGACAGCCCTGGAGCTATACAAACTCGCACCAGCTGAGCAGCCAGCCCACAGTGATGGCTGTGGTAAAACTGGCTCTGTAAAGGTGACAGTTATTGAACGAAACAGCAGGAAGGACACAGCCAACAGCACGGGAAAACTGGACACATTTGTGGCTCAGGGAGGTCAACTGAGAAAAATGTTGTCTTTACAATTAAGCTTACAGTAAGGTAGGCTGGGACTTAAACATTGTCTCCTCTTGTAGTGAAAGTGCTCTTGCAAAAGGAGAAAATTGTGTGCCAGAAAGTCTTCTTGCTTCTATCTAAAACTTTTCATATGATCAGCTGCCAAACAGCAAATCACCATTCCCATCTTCTTGCCCAGAGCTTTCACTCCTCAGGAAAGAAGCTCCCCTCCCTCTCTCCTCTAGAGGAAGCATCTCTGATACACTTTTCCGACCAGCTTCCTACCAAAACAACTCTAGGGTCCATTAACATCTGGACCCTAGATTGTTACATTCAAATGTAACATTTGAATGGGTACACAGGATGTTTCAGTAGTGAGTTTTTTAAGGTGAAAGAGCAGAACTGCTGTGTTGTATCTTTAGGAAATACACTGTTAGCTTAGTCATTGCAGGTGCCACATTAAAACAAAACTGGATTTCAGAATGGATTTTTTTACGTCATTATGATTCAGAGTAGCACGTTGCTCTCCAAGCACAGAAAAGAAGTCGACAGAACATGAAGAGCTTTCATAACTAATGACTTAATCATTGGGTTTTGACTGGCTTTTTTATTAATGCAGACATTATGACTCTGGGCAGATTGCTAGGTGTTTCTTTGGCCTTTGATTTGCATGAGTAACCCCTGTTAGCCCTGACACCTTTTGAACTTTCAGATCAAATGTTAGTTTTCAGAAGGAGGGAGTTGTGAGCAGGAGAGACAAGGGAGAAGGGAAGAGACAAGCATTTCTTCATGCACACAGCACTGCAGCTGTGCCATCCCAGCCCCTCAGGCTGGGCACACAAATGCCCCATGGGCATACAAATGCACTATCCCCATACATACTACGCCACATACAGGAATATGACTTGAACAGCTCAGTATACCTAATGCTTGTGGGTTGCTTTATCCTTTTCTCTTTCTACATTTCCTGTTCTTGCAGGTAAAATTGCCTGGAGAAGTAATGACTACAGACAAAAAAAAAATACCACTAATTTGGGGTAACCAGACCCGGCAGTCTACATTGTGATTAGTCAGCGCAGCTCAGCATGACAGCACCTGTTCCTCACCCACTGGTGGCTGTCTCCCCCTTTCTATGCTGTGCTGGTATACGTTTAAGTACAGGAGCAGGCTTTGCCCATGAATATCAAGGCAAGAAAGGCAGGGAGCACTTCAGCCTTTCCTGTGTCATCCATCACTATGCCGTCTCCCCATTCAGCAGCAGACCCAACTTTTCCAAGACGTTCTTTTGAAACTCATATCTGTTGAATCCCTTTTTATTGCTCTGGATGTCCTTTGTTAGTTTTTCCTCTAGCTGGGCTTTGGACTTCTTTTCAGCCCTGCCAAAGCAGTACTTTCGTTTTCCTATTGCCTATCTTTTTTCCCCCACTTCTCCGGTTTTCTCTTTTTGCATTTCATTTCAGTAGTTTGTTAAGAAGCCCCTTACTTGGGCAAGCAGGCCTTCTGCAGAAATTCACAGTCTTCCTGCAGAATGAAATGGTTTGTTCTTGAGCTCTTAGTAAGTTTTCTGTAGAAGTCAGCCAGCAAACCTTTCCCTCCCATGGCTGTTTCACAGCTGATTTCTTTCAGACAACGAATAGAGATGTGGAAATCTTGGACTTCTCTTAGGGGTTTGGGGAGGTATCTTCTCCATTGTATGCATGCACTTCATTTTGTTCCCTTCAAATTGGCCCCCAATCTTTTTTCTTCTCCATGTGTCTTTGCTGTTTGCCTAAAACAATGTGTAAACACATCTGGTTAGCACTCATAGCTGTTGAAGGAATTCACTTGAATTCAATTTGATCAGGGTGATTTATTTAAGATCTGTTTCCAAAGCAAAAGATACCGTACAAATATTATATCTACAAGTTTCATAGCCTTGCTTGAACACATTTATCAGATAAGCCAAGCGAACAGATGTATGCAGAAACTGCAATTATGTCATTTTGCCAGTCCCAAAGGAGAGGACAAATGAAGGTGGAATCTTTAATGTATCAGCTCAGGTCTGTTCATGCTGTTGGTTCCCCTATTCTTTAGTCCTCATCTTAACATTTCCCAATAAAGTACCTTAATTTTGCTACATAGAGTTACCAGTCCAATGACTATGGGTCACGGGACCTGTTACCATTCCTCATGAACTCTTTCATGTCCAGTTACAGTCCAGAATACATGCCCAGTTTCATTTGGTATTGCAATGGATTGTTTCAGCCCACCCTTACCTGTTTTTTCTTGACAGTCTTTTTTGCTAATTTCCAAAATTCTCTTGTGTCCTTATATGGAAGGAAGAAAAGTTTCAAAATCTGGTAAGTTTTCTTTGGGTGAGAAAATCCTTTCCCTCTAATTTTTTGTTCTGGTCATGTTTTGCCTGGTGACCAAGGGAGGCAGAATAAATGATTAAGAAGGAAAGGTGACATTTTCCAGACTGTTTTGACATATAATGTGAAAACTACATCCTTTTTCTCTTGGTTTCAGTTGGACTTGGTGATTATATTGCAACTGTTAAACGCACAATAGAAATGTCAGCTTGGTCACGGATTTTGTATGTTCAAGGGCAGTACAGACTGATGGCAATTTGCATGTGCAAACGATTATTTTCTTTTCTGTCTTCTTGTTTTGCTCGCATGTGTATGGCAAGACTACTCTTGGTCTTGGTAAGAACCACTCTCCTTTCCGACGATGTGAGTCACTCGGTCTTCACAAGGTCAGTCCGATCTCTCAAATGTTCTCCAACTCCACTGCAGCAATCAACTCACTTGCTACTGCCTGGTCAGAACATGATGCCTCAATTGGTCCAATGTGTTGTCCTCCTAAAGGGCTGACCCTAGCCCTGAAAAAAAATGAAGGGAATAAGTCCACTGCTTTCAACTGAAGAAAGCAGATCTGGTTTGAAGTTTCTAATTCAGTACTTTTAGCAGAATCTGTCATTATTCTGAATTCTATCCAAGCCTCCAGCAGCTTCAAAGAGTGTCAGGTACATGCAGTGCAAAGCTACTGCTGTGCAACTCAATGTACAATATAACATGTCTGAGAGGAATACTGATTTTTCACAGAACATGAAAAACAGGAAAATAGGAAAACACTTTAGCATGACCTTGGCCTTCTGCACGAATAACCTAATGTTTATGCCTGAGCTTACTTTCCTCATACTTGTCTGAAGGCCTTTGTGGAGCTTTTCTAAAGACAGTAATATCAGCTGCAATATGGAAGTGATTTAGCAGCTCTCTGTAGATTTAGGTTGCTATTTCATTTTTATGTAAGATTTTTCCCTAGGTGAATTGAGATGTGTTCTGGGGCATTGCAGGATAGTTTAGCCTCATCTGAAACTCACTTTAACATCACACAATCCAATGTTTGTCTCCCACTTGAGTACTGTTTGTTTTGACATCCTGCTTAAGGGCTTCTGGGAAAGAAGCAGAAAGGCCAGGAAGAGAGATAGGCCTGAAGAAAACAAGTCTAATGAGACCAAATACTTAGCAAAATATTTGAGTATTGCCATCATGAGGCTCCTCAGGCTGCAGTTTTGTGATGGCTTTAAGCTAATCTAAGTGTGGGCAGCTGCAATACCACCCTGTTCACACCTTTTGAACCTACTGGAAGTCATGGGACCAAAATCTGAGTGTTGGACTGCAGGGAAGCCTGCCTTACTACTTCAGAAAGCTGACATGAGAAATGGAAAATCTCTGGACAGCTCAGATGTCTGAAATATAATTGTAAACTGGTTGCTTAATCGAAATAAAGAAAAAATATTTTTCTGGGTTAGCATTTGGAAAAAGTCCATGCAGTGTCCTTTATATTTAATGTAACATCAGCACTACTGAAAAAAAACCCCAGTTGTATTATTTTCAAACATGGTTTTCATAAATTAGTCTGCTAAACTCATAATTGGAAATGTAATCCAGAGGCTACCATGCTTTTCAGTACAGCAAAGCAGCCATAAATGCCATGACAGTTAATGATGCTCACAAGCCCTGGAGACCCTTCCAATATTATTGAAGGTCATTTGTGTTTATTTCTCCACTGACATGTCCAGTTATTGTTGTGATGGATGAAATGTGCATTTCTGAACTTTGTGCTATAGTGCTCCCAATGCATGGGATGAGGTACTCCGGCCGTAGACCAGCGTCCCACAGACGTCCCCTAGTGAGTCAGAAAGGATGGTAGAGGATCATAATAACAGAACTGCTGTAGGTGCTGAGAGAGCATTTAATCTCTGCCTGGTTCAGGTACCATTCAGCTTCTGTCACCTTCATGTCACTGGAGGCTGCAACATAAAATATTATTGTGGCATATAAAGGAATAGAATTTTGTGTAAATTTGAGTAAGATGAACTTTAACACTAAGTTCTGGGACATTACATTGATTTTTCTATATGGAATTAATAGAGAATATATTTCTTCATGTAGGCTTGTCTCTAGAGACTACAGTTGTGGAAGATTAGTTAAATTAATGGAGGAAAGGCTATAAATCTGATGATTAATTCTTTTTGGATGCTAAATCAGTAACTGTAGTTGTGCAGATTAAATGCATTGCATAACTTAGGCTTTATTTTGTAGCATAACAAACGTGTAAAGAAAGAAATGAAAATTAAAAAGTAAAAGCTTCCTGTGAAAATTTCAAAAGGAAATGTGTCTGTTTTCAAGGTTGGATGTGGAGCACAGACTTAACACTTTATGTTAACCAAGATAAAAAAAAAGTACAATTGCAAACTATTTATAAAGTTAGCTTAAAATTAAAGATGGAAAGATGGACGTAATCAAGCATTAAATCTGCTGGTACCATCTTACCACTTGGCTTAGGTGGTAACCAACGGCAATCCCTGAACTAAACAGAAACACCAGAAAGAAATGTGAGCTGAGTGGAGCATGGAGAAAGTAGCTCTTCTGAGATTTTTTAATTTAATGCTGAAACCAACAGTACAAATGGGTAGAAATAAATAACCTTCTCCATCCTTTCTGCCCTCCTTGCAAGCTTTTGAGACCACAGCATCCACCAGAGTATCACTCAGCCTGTATTTCTCTGACCTTCAGAGAAATCCCGACCAAAGTGTGCCACAAAAAAAATTAATATTTCTCACCTGGAGGATTACTTATCTTCCCACTGCTGCACACCTCTGAGTGTGTGCTCTTTCTGTTCTTGTGTCTTATTTCCTTTCTTCCTTCTTTGCCTTTTACTGAAGAAAAGAATCTAGTTTGAGCAAAAAAGAGCATGTCTTTGGCTGTGCTGCTCTCAGCCTGTGACCAGGAAGGCAGCTATGTCTTAAATAGCCTGTCAGTGATGTATGTTTACCTGGCTCTAGGCAGCTGATAAGGATGTGTACTGAACCCTTTTCTCACTTACATAGACACTTTATGCAATGGTCTGCAGAAACAGAAGCAGCACATTTATCTTTGCTGTTCTTTCTTCCTCACTCTCTGTGTATTTGTCTTATTTTGTCTCCAAGAAAACATATTCATATTCATAAGAGAGATCAACAGCAGCAGCTTCAGCAACTCATTTTGGCTAACATTGTCTTGAAAGAGGACAATTAATGCCACCTTCATGACCAGCAGAAAAGACAGTCAAAGAAGGGGCGGCATCACAAAAATTTCTCTATACCCAACGAGAAAGGGAAGAACAGCTAGTGTTAAAATAAAAGCTTTCCTTACTCCTTCAAGTTAAATGTTTTAACTATCTGGGATTTTGTTAGTTTGCCCAGGGATGCTTTTTCTCTTGCTTTAAATAGAAGGCTGTTAAAAGAAGCACTTGCCATGGAACTAAGCTGACCAAAGTTTCAACTGAAAGTATTCAACCTTGCTTAAAGGATATTTGATCCAACTCTTTTGATCCTCTGCAGTTTTTTTGTTCTAAAATTAATGCAATAATTGACTCCACTGGATTACAATGAGAATTTGGGGGTTTAACCCTGTTTAAACTGGTTTTGTAGTGTCAGCTGGATGCCTGTGGTTTGGAAAATTCTCTAACTGTAAAGCAGAATGTTACCTTCAGAAGAGGAAATTTGCTCTTGCAACTATTGGCACTATTTTTAAGTAGTACCAATATGGCGTCTCAAACAGCTCTAAAGCAGCCATCCGGATTTCCTCAACAGCCTGGGTAACTGCTGTTTAACTAAAATTACCCTCAAGTCAAGGAAATTTTAAGGGCAACACGGTCATACAGCACAGCTATATGATACTATTAGCCAGAAGCCCTCTTTATCTCCAGTCTAATAAAACACCAGCAGAGTCTAAAAGATTATTTGCAACAGGGCATCATCTGGTCCCTGAAATTTGGAGCCAATAGCAACAGGCCCAGATTTGTTAAGTCTTCCCAATAATTCCCATCACTAAAAATCTATTCCAGGCACTGTTGTCATCCATGGGAAGTTATCAATGAGCTTTTCCTTGAGGTTTTATAAATAAAGATCATTGATCTTTAGCTAATATACAAATCACATATTTAAGAATTATTATTACAGCTGTTGAGACTTGAAGATGACGGATATGAAATTAAAAAGCTTTGTGCTGATTTTTTTATCATTGACATTGCAGCTTTGACATGCTTTTGACAGTCCCTGCATGTTTTCGTTTCTTGTCTCCTTCCTTTGTATTTTGACGTATTCTCTAGTTAAAAATAACCACCGTGCAAAGATTTCAACCCTGCATTTCTTCTTTCATTCTACATGTCAGGTTGTGACAGATGTGTATGTTTCTAACCTGAGCCTCGAGGATGGGGAAGTTTGACGCAAATGGCCTTAATTACATGCATCACGTTTGAATAGCAAACTCTTTGGCAAAGTAATGCTCTCGCAGCTTGTTTTTATCACACAGGCATACAGACTGGGAGAAATCAAACCTTTTATCTGTCCGCAGGGGTGTTGCAGACACTGAATGACCACAGAATTCAGATGTAGTTATCTTTGGGTGCTCAGCTGGAAGCTGCCAGTTATTTTGAACACAGTGTATTATAGTGCTGTACTGGGTGCATGTGCCCCCTCTATTTCTACTGTATGAAATGCACATCTTTTACATGTGTGTCAGCTTAACAATTCTTCTGATGGTAATGGTGACTCTCCTTCAGATCAGCAGGTAAGAAGCCTGCTTTTTGGTCAGGTTATTCTTTGTACATGGAAAGGCTGTGCAGCACACAGGGAGTTAGAGGTTTCACAGCTACCGAATCCACATGCCTGACTGTTATTTTTCATCCACTGTTAAATGCAAGCCCAGTCTGTATTTGAACTAATAGTGAGGGAACCCTCGGGTTGTTTGCTCACTTCTTGGACAGTGTAATAGTCAGTGCTTTGTCCTTATTTAGCTTCTGATCAGTTGAATTCATGAGTCTGGAGCAACACCTAGCTATTGAGTCTGCCTCCCTAGGCTGGCTATAAAGAGTGGCTACAAGCTCTGGAGAACGTTAGTGCTACCTGTCAAGTGGGCACTTCTTCCATGAAAACGGGAAACCTTTTTTCTTATCATGACTGAAGTTCTGGGTTCTTCCCAAGATTAGGAATGAAAATGAGAAAAATATCATGTGAGTTAATCCTTTTTGTGGTGGTGGTGTCTGCATCTACCAGATGGATCTTGTTTTTCCAAAGCACAGTCTGCACAGAGCTAAGATTTGGGAACTTGGTTGAGTGAATCAGCCAAGCATGATGCAAAGAGCCAAGAAATGTAGAATCAAAATAGCTTGGTATGTTTTGCTTGAAGAAAATAGTGGTTTAAATTTTCACCAATATTTTTTCATTGAAAGCTCAGATGAATATTTTGGAATTTAGGAGATCTTGGTTTAATTTTTTCCTGGTAAAAGTCCATTTTCTAATTGTCTATAATGAATATCTACAAAACACCCTCAAAATATACAGCATTATTCAGATGTGAGATTTCATTACTGAGTACCTTCAGGCATGTGTACATTACCATCTCTTCTTGGGTCAGAAGTGTGCTTTTGAAGCAAATTCCACTTACCATACTTTAGTTCACATTGCAGAGCAATTTCAGAAGATGCAAACTGTTTGGGAGGCTGTCTGAAGTAAATCTCCCCCAAAATAAACTCAGTGAAGATGTCAGGTCCTCTGTACCAGCTGTTTTGCTCTACAGATCCATTTCCACTGGAGTGAGTATAGACACAGACATTATTCAGACCAATTAGAAAGATATAATAGTTTGCGTCCAATTTGCACAAATAACCACCAATGTGAAGCTTTGTCCAGGCTACCCTCATTTTTCAAGTTCCCAAAACCCGTCCAGCAGTTTCACAACATGCTTTCTCATGAGATTTCTCATGAGTGTTCCCAGACAGAAGTACCTTCAGAGTTGCAGTGTCTCATTTTTGGTTCTGATTCTGGCTGAAGCCCAGAAATACATAAGGAATACAAAATGAGGAGGAAAGCTCCATCAGGATGAAACCATGCAGAGGTTAAAACCATTCATACACAGGTTAGAACTGTATCCTTGTAGATTCCTTTACAGAAGTGCAGTGACTTGAAGGAAAATTAGGCATAGATCTTTAACGTCCATCTCTGTTAATTAGAATACTATGCTGTAAGTTGTATGGGCTTCTATTGCTATTAACATGCACTGCGCAAGCCATCCTTAACTCTGTGCATCTCTGCAATGTGCTCTATACCACAGCTTAGAATAATCATAGGATGTTTCTGCTGGACTTGTTTCAGGTCTTTGTAAACTCCATGTGGTTTTAATGACTAGAACAATGCAGTTGAACCAGTGCAGAATACACAGGAAGAATATTGCAGAAGGACTGAGAAGTGTTTACATTTGTAGCATCTTGGCTTGTTTTCTCTTGCCTTACTGTTTCTGTTTCTCCTTTCATTTGCTTTTATTGTGTTGTCACTTTGTTTATTACCAGAGGTAACTGCTTGGATGCCTTGATATGTTCAGCATCTCATAGCACAGATATATGCTTTCACTCCCTGATTGCACCAAGCAGACACAGAGATTCTATAGTCAGGTGTAACATATTAAACTGCTATGATTCAATTCTCCCTTAACACGATCAGAAATACTCACTGCTATCTCTGCAGCACCTGCTGTGACTTGCTGTCTGGAGAAGCTTGTCCTGCTATATCAACTAAATTGGGTATCTTGGGACACTAGTCACCCAAGCTGAGTGCCTAAAATGTGGCTAAGTGTGTATCTATCTCTTACATATCCTGTTAGTGGTTCTGGGCACAGAGAAAACATTTTCTGCAGATGTATCATTAATTCATTGCCCATTAATGGCCTGCCCTATAGGTAAATGTCTCTGGACAGTCCCATGTGTTTAATCTGCTTCTTTTATCATTCAAAGATATTATCTCTGGCCCAGCTTACACTTTGCTGTGATTACACTCAAGCATAAGAGTTTTTCCCATTACCTTTGTTTTGGAATTAAGGCATTGGAAAGACCTCAGCATTTCTAAAATATTGTTACCAAATCAAGCCAGAAAAGGCACCACAACTACATATGAGATGTTGCAGAATAATAGTCCATGTTGGCCAAGCAAACAGGAAACCCTGAAATACAAATATAGTATTATCAAAATCAGTTTAGATGTGAAGACTTTTCATGTAGGGGACTCACTATATGTTCTCTTTAGATTAACTACATTTGCATAGGTGTCATCAAAAAAATTGAACTAAAATATCAGTGTACTGATAAGTATATTTAAAGTTTGATCAAAAGCCAAGAAATTCCTTGTAAAGGCATCCTTGCCTACAGAGGACTTTAGATCTCTCCTTTAGAGAGACGCCCAGAAGATATTTTGTCACAGGTACAACTGTGAGAACAAATGGTCTCTGGAATAAAATTACCAGTGTCACATATGTCAAGACTTCTGTGTAGCAGCAAGGAAGCCGTTGGTCTTGTTTGGCTTTAGCTACTTTTATGCTGATTTTATGCAGGTGCATTGATCTGGCAGTACTGCCATAGGTCTGACTCCTTTTATACCGCAAGTATCTTAGCATGTATTTATATTATTTTTTAAAAGCCAAAGACTTTTAAGAGAGAAGGAAGCTTAAAAAGATCACATCAGTACTCTAGTGCTAAACTGGACACACTCATGTGGTTAAAGAAGAAACAAAAATAAAAGATTTCTCTTACTGACATAATCTGCTTTTTAAGACTAAGTCTTTCCAAAATAAAGGACTTTAGCAATGGACTAGATATCTGTGCAAATAAATCAGGATAACTTCCCCGTTGCCAAAAAATGAGGATGGTTAATACTGTTCAGATATCTAGATAAGCAAACAAAATCATAATTTAAAAAAAAAAAAGTCAAAATCAACCAGAAACAACAAGATTAATTCACCTTTTTATTCTGTCTTAGCAGGATAGTGGAAGGAATACATACAGCTAGCTCCTGTGTTTCAGTAATGTGTTTATAATTTCCAGATGCTGGGTGCTAATTCCCTAAGACATGCCGACTTCATCACTTGAAGCCTTCTGGAGTTTTCTGTCCATCCCTTTCTACAGCTAAGTACCCAGAGGATTTAGTGCCTTCTGTATGCTTCTCTGACTGTTATCTGCTGTACCAAATAAATTGTGATATTTCATGACAATTAGGACTCTCTCTCAGAAAGCTGCCTGGTCAGCTGGCAGGACAAGCTTGCTTACTTTATTTCCTTGATATTTCTTCCCTTTTGAGAACATTTGGCAACTTGACCAAATTGGAATTTGTGCCTGGACATTAAGAATGACCCCTGGATGTTTGTGGAAATTGTGAAAACGTGATGCCTTCTTTCGTGTCACCAGTCTCCATTTTCCATCTCCCCTGTCAGCTGGTATCTGCAGTGATGCAGAGCTTCGCAGAGGAGCCATGCCACCTGTGCCATACATCTCCAATGGTCCTTCTGGCTTAGTTTGCAAAATCTGGTTTCAGCTTTTTGCATGTTCAAAAGTCAATTCAAATGCTTATTTGCACAGATGTGCTCTCTATCTCATTATTCTAATATTCATTCAGCCACTTGAGGGCTGATATTGTAGCAGCAGTGCCTGACTGTATGAGACCATAATAGATGTTTGCAGAGGGACAGGCATATAGCTCAATAGAGTCACGGTGCCTTTTCCATTTCCCAAGACAAGATCTAAAGGTTCTCCCAGAGCAGTGTCACATTTGTCTTCAAGGCTACTCTAATACAAACAGTAGTCTTTTGAGGAGAGAGGAAGGTGCATCCCAGAAGAGGAAAAAAGTAACTTTAAAATGAAGAGAAGCAACAATCCTGCAAGAACTAGAAAAACATTTGAGGAAAATAAACACTTCCCCCTACGTGAACTCATGATCTCAACAGGCAGCAATAATATTTTTGAAATATGCTTTAGAAGCATCTTTTTTTTACTGTTTAAAGGAAATAATTAAGTTGGAAAATTTTGGCAAAGTGAGACAGTGTCGGAAACAGAACATTTTCAGCAGAGCATACTAATGGAAAAAATCGGAACTCCAATGTTTTCAAGAGTAAAGTTGCATTATGTTTGTCTGGAAAACCACAGCAGTCTCTTTTTCTGTCTCTCTCTCTGTTTTTTGAAGGCACATTAAGATGTCATTCTAGATCAAAAATATTTCCACCCTGTTTGTTTCTTTTCAGGCAAAAATTGTTCTCTCTGATGTTTTCATGTTTCTTCGGAGAACAACACTAATTGGCTTCCATCGCAAGAAAATATCTCTCTAGAAGAAAATAAATAGTGGCTGCTGTTCCTTTACATCAATTTTATGTTTCTTAGTTATGTCAGCACAGTGGATGACTTTGATTCTTTTTTTGAGAAAGGGTATGGTTCCTGCCTAATTTTTTTTTCTTTAGTCATTATTACTTGAGGTAGATAAGAAACAAATAGAGGTAGTTGAATAGATTTGATTTGGGGGTTATATTACATTTTATTTCCTTTACTCTGAAATAAATTGGTTTTGTAATGTTTCCTTCGGCTCCTTCAGGCTTAGTTCTCTTCACTAGTCACAAGAAAATATTTGTGACACAAAAACTGAACATGAAGCAGACTGAATGGCTCCCACGCATAGACAATAGGAACACAGAAGTTCACATGTGTAGCAAGATTTTTTTTTTTTTCCTTAACATTTACCTTGGACACTTCAACGTTGCTTTGCAGAGCAGATGTTGTCTGAAACCAGTAGCTCAGAAGTGGTGACTGAGCCCCAAATCTTTTATTAGGAACACTCGACTTGTGGATGACATCCTACCATTTTTGTGGTGAAACCCCAAATCATTACTCTTAGAGGAGTTTGTCTTTCAATTTATGACAAAGGCTTCATCTACCCTGTAAAGTGCTGTGCTGAAATACCACTACAGGTCCAGAGAGCTCCATAGCTGAGTCAGCTCAGCCTAGTCTCTGCCTAGACTGACGAGTTTCAAAACAGGCACAAAAGGATACAATCTTGGCATTCCCAAGAACTAGAACCTTTCTCAATCCAGTTTCCTATTTGGATAATGGGATAATAATAATAATAATAATAATTTTTCTATATACCTTTTGGTATGTCTTTTCTATTTACACCCTAAGTGGCCAAACAGTGGCTTGTGGGCTTGGATCACCCCGGTCAGCTGTGGCTCCTTTTTCTGGTTATATCACACAAATGGCAGAGATTCCTTCAGCATGGTGCTGGCTGAGAGACCTGATCTCTAACCATGGAACGAAGTGAACCACCAAGGGCTGAGGAAGCCAACAGAGTGCCCAGGTACAGGCCCAGCAGTGAAGTGATAGGACCCCGGAGGAGCCATTCTCCTCTTCTTCTGGCTGGTATTCAGTTTTTACAGGGAGGTAGTTCATATCTTTTGACACGACATTTACAGTTTGTAAACTGCAGAGGTTGTCCACCCTTGATTTCAAACTAGTTAGGAGGTTTAAGTTGTAATGTATTTAAGTTCAGTACAGGGAACTGACTGTCTGTACAGGCAATATAGTCATGATGGTGTGGAGAGAGCAAGTATCAACCACTCAGTCATATGGTCTGAACTTTCAGCCTCGCACTACTTTGATTGCTAAGGAAACACCAAAGCGAATGTGTGTGTCTTTCTTACTTAGCCTTTGTGGTTCCCCCTAATTATCATAGCTGCTTGTTTTAAAGTTGGTTGTTCTCAGATTTTGATACTTTCCTCCAAACGCTTTTGGAGAATATCTCTTTACCAACCCAGGCCTTCGTATTATACCACTCATTCAGAAAAATGGGCAAAAAGTACTGGACTTGGCAAGATACTATGGATGCCTTTTGTGCCTCTGTGATGCATTCTGCACTAGTCAGCAGGCAAATGGGACTTGAGATACAAGCAAGTAAAGGACTTTCTTTATCCATCTGTTCTGTGCAGGATCAAAACTTCAGGTAGCATAAACTAGAGTGGCTCTGACAAAGTCACCTGCTTTTGTCACATTAGGCTCTGTGAACCTCTGCTGGTTTGCGTTTGCCAAATATGTGACCCTGCTTTTGTAAAATTGCTTAGTCCAGAGGAACTTAAAGATTCCTAAATCTTTCACATTTCTAAGAGCACACTTGAAAGGAGGTGAAAAGGAGAGATCAAGCTACTTCTAAAATGCCCACATATCTAAATCCCCCAGAATTTGATCAGATATTTGACCCTGTACTGATGAATTCTGAAAGTTGGGTACCACACTATTTGGCAAACTGATATAGAAGTGTCCTTGCCGCTGAGAATTGTCACCAGGCTTTTCTTTAGGCAGGACCAGGCTCAAATCAGTTCTGCCTTCACACAGGAATGCCAAGCCTATCAAAACAAGGGAATTTCTAGATCACAAGACTGGTTCATTTAATCTCTGAGAATGGTCAATGCCATTTGCAGCAAAGGAAGATGAAAAATTGCAGCTATGTCACCAATTATTCCAATCCGAATAAAATTAAAAGGTCCGTCACTATTTGTGCTCTAGGGTATAAGTTGTTCAGAGGAAGGATTTATTCCTGAACTCCGCTGGTGTTCACTTCATATCCTGAAGCACGACATTTGATAACACTTTTAATTTTATCCCAGCTATTATAACTGCACCTATCCAATCCTTTTATCTCTGCCATGACTTTTTCATATCTCATTATTCTACCAGTCCTTCAGAGTAACTCAGATGATTTTCCTGCTCCAGGTTTATGGCCATACAGAAGCCTTGTGACCAGCTGAGCTATTGGATAGCACACCAGAAAGTGTGTTCGTCATCTCTCTAGAGGAAAAATTGCTTTGTGACAAAGGAATGGGGTTGCTATCAGATTTGACCTTCAATTCAGTAAAGTATCAGAAATACCATGAAGTGCATTAGTGGCTCTGCTACTGTTAATGATTTATATAGGGCAAATAACAGCACAAAACTCCAAGTGAGCCAGAATTTTGTAATTACATACACACAAATTACCGACATCCCTGAGCATCAGAAGCATTAAGACAATGAGAAGTTCTCAGCATAATTTCCTTTAAAAAAACCGAACAACAACAAAACCTGTGTTGGACCTTTGTAATTTTGAAGACAATAGTGAAAATGAAGAGAGAGGTAAATCAAATGAGGAACATTTGGGACATCCTTGGGAAATCATCTTAATCACTTGGAACAAATCCTCAGACACACACTGCATGCTAGGTGATTAAGATAGGCAGGACTGATTACTGTTGAAGAAGTGGATCAGCAAATGCTTGTTTCACAGGTTAGTCTGAAAAGGCTAAAAAAAAAGCTGCAAAAAGAACATGTCACAGAGCAGAAAAATAGTATCACTATTGTAGTAGTACTAACTTTAGGTAAATTCTGTTCAGGTCAGATAAGCAACGGACTACATGAGACAAATAAATTGGAGGGAGTTAAAAATGAGCCAGCTGAAATTACGAGGTGATTCACTTACAATGAAAGATAAGAGAAAATATTTAAAGAGATCTAGACCTTTGAAGACCATGAGCTCAAAGTAAGGTGCGGAAGGGTTTTGTGAAGTGTACCAGGAGACAGCTTGAAACAAATGAATAAAAATAAAGAAAAACAAATGCAGGCCAACTCTTTAAATGTTCCTGACAGTACAGTGTTTGATATTAAATTAGCCTCCTCAGGCTACTGAGAATATCAGCATCATCTGGATATCTTATAATGAGCCTAGACAAAGAAGAATAATTAATAGAGACTAAAAGGCTAAATAAGCTGATAACTACAACCAAAATAACGTTTTTAGGACAAATTCTCATCTGACTTGACAATTTTTGGGGGGTAAAAGGCTGTTCACACTATTCCCCCTAGTTTGCAGAGAGGTTTTCCACACAGCATTGTAAGTTCTTTAAAGGCCCCATCAAGGCAGTGGAAGAGCTGGGGAAAAAACCCATGTGGTCTTCCGTGTGGTGCTCCTCATCTAGATTCCCCTGTGCTTCTGTTTTTTGGAGCTCTGCCAAAGAACACAAACTGAGTTTGTCTCTCTGTGTAAAGCACTGAGCGATCCTTGGATGATTTCTCTCTCTCTATATATGAAGAAGGTCTAAATGACTCAGGAGGCTGAGTCTCACCGGTCTCCTGAAGCACTCTGACACCTTTGCAAAATGTTCTGTTTTCTCAGTGTTCAGTTCCTGCATAGTAGACTTGATGGCCTGCAAAGCTTGCGAAGCCTTATCTCTAACTGGTTGTAACTCTTTGACAGAATATATTGCCTTTGTGAACAGGTTTTATTAAGGAGTGGCTGAAGGGCGCTCAGGCTACCTAAATTTCATTGAGGATCCATCAAACTGTGTGAGTGAAGCTTTCCTCTGGCCTGTCATGGGGAGCTGACTGCAAACTGGAGAATTAGAAGCATGGGAAAAACATGAGTGCAGAATTGGGCCAAGATTACAAGGAAGAAAACACTGTTAAAAGGCAGTATTTGTTAGAGAAAGATCCTCAGTAGGAGTAAATGAGAGAAGGTATTATAGTATCAGTGATTAACAATAGCTTGATATTTGGCATGGAACAGACTTTTTCAGCATTTCCTTTTTTGAGACTCTTTACATGATGTTTCTACAACCATACTTAAGCTGTTAAAAGGAGTAGAAATACATGCTGTATCTCACAGCACTACATGAGCTGGATCTGTCGAGTGAGCAGTGCTATCTTTTTAAACTTTTTTTCTTCCTTCTTTAATGTTCCTCCTGTTGATACAATTTTGTTGTCTGTATTACAGGGACAGCAAGAGTGTCAACTGGGATCACTACCCTAATATGCAAGGTGCTGTACAGAAGAGGAACATTACTAGAAATCACATCCTAGCTAAATAAAGGTGAGAAAAAGACAGAAATCTTGGCCCTGCTCAAGTCTGGCAGGGTCACCACCAAAATCAAGCTCCACTAAACTCACTAACTTTTACAGAGAAACTTGACGTAGTCAAAGGTCAGCCTCTGAGACCCATAGGAACCCATGTCCTGAGTATGCCCATGTCAGCATGCTGTGGGTACAGCCATATAAGCCACCTGCACACGGTTGGGGTGGGGAGTATTTTAGGGTCCTCATTGTCAGTATGGCTTTCCTATTACTTGCAATGCACGCTGGCAACATAGATCTTCGCTTTATGTATGAGCAAAGCCAGTCAGGCTTTCCACCCATTCTGTTATATCACCAGGCTTCCTTAGAAGGAGGACACATTACCCTCAGAGCAAGAGAAAACATAAATTGGAGTGAAAGCATGCCAAAGAAACCTGTGGGTGAAGAGGGAGTGAGGAGAGGAAGGAGATAAATTGAGCTGGACGGCATCTATGGTTTGGAAAGGCAGAAGGTACATCATCTCCGGTATTTTTTCCATTTGCAATGCTGAATATTCTGTTGTATTAATCAGCGTCACCTTCACAGTGGCCACTTGGGCATCAGCAAAAAATGAATGGCCAGAGCAGCACTGGGGGGGATTTAATCAATCAGTCTCTGAAGCATAGTAATGAATTAATTTGTTACACACACAAAATGTAAAAACATAGAAATGTTTCCTCCTCTCTTTACCCCAGAAGGGTTTTCATGTGTGAGTTCTCATTAATATTCACTTCTCTTGTCAAATAGAAGGGTTACGCACCTTTACTGGATAATGTTGAAATGTCGCAAACATTTGCATTGCTGTCCTAAATCAGTGATTCTCCTTGCAGTCATCTAGCCCATTTGTATGTAAAGCACAGCTGTACTTGGAAACTGAGGAAAATACGAACCTGAGAAGTTCCCAAATGCTAGGCCAACACAGTATACTCTGTCCCTGTGCCTTTGGATCATGCTGTCATTTTTCACTCGGGGAAGTAGACATGGAGGTTAATGAATACCTCTCCTCCCCATTCAAATCCTGGTACGGTGGAGGCATTAAGGAGAAAATAGGAAGGATGCACTCCGGGCAGCGTGTTTAATCATCAGCATCTGCAGATGTAGCCATATATTCCTGACCACTGAAAAATGCAGCCTCACATAGCTTTGTGGTAGTTGCTTCCCCAGACGTAATCTGGTGCCTAGCTGACTTTCTAAAGGAAATGCCCTGGTTCTCCCATAACAGTGCTGGGCTGAATGTGGAGCTGATTGGGTGATATTCTACAGCTTGTATTGAGAGGAGGTGAAACAAAATCAGAAGAGTCCTTCTGCCCTTAAAAAACATGTGTCTCTATCTCAGCAGTTTAATCTGTGCTCCCATGTGTCTCTTGAATGTCGAATAGTGGCTTCATTTGTATAATTTATAGTGTGGTAGCACTCTGCTGTGGTTTAACCCCAGCTGGCAACTAAGCACCACACAGCTGCTCACTCACTCCCCTCACAGTGGGATGGGGGAGAGAACCAGAAGAATAAAAGTGAGAAAACTCGTGGGTTGAGATAAAGACAGTTTAATAGGTAAAGCAAAACCTGTGCACATAAGCAAAGCAAATCAAGGAATTCATTCACCCCTTCCCATCAGCAGGCAGGCGTTCAGCCATCTCCAGGAAAGCAGGGCTCCATCAGGCCTAACCGTTACTCGGGAAGACAAATGCCATCACTCCGAACGTACTCCCCTTCCTTCTTCGTCCCCCAGTTTTATATGCTGAGCATATCAATATGGTATGGAATATCCCTTTGGTCAGCTGGGGTCAGCTGTCCCAGCTGTGTCCCCTCCCAACTTGTGCACCCCCAGCCTACTCGCTGGTGGGGTGGTGCGAGAAGCAGGAAAGGCCATGACTCTGTGTAAGCACTGGTCAACAACAACTAAAACATCTCTGTGTTATCAATACTGTTTCCAGCACAAAACCAAAACACAGCCCCATACCAGCTAGTCAGAAGAAAATTAACTCCAGCCCAGCCAAAACCAGCACACACTCAAAGGTTGTAGCTGGGTTTGCTCAGTTTTAAACACTAGAAAAGCAGATGGCAAGGACTCTGCTCTCATGTACCTCTATTCTACATCCCCAGTTGGCGGGACAAGAAGAGAAAGTGACACCTGTATGACAGAGAAGAATGGGTGAAGGGAGAAAAGTAGGAAGAAAATTATCAGATCAAGAGCCAGAAAGACTAAAAGGAGGCTTCAGGAAGGGGTTAAAGTGATAGAGCTTTTCAGTGGTAGATGACGAGAAAAGAATAAGATGAATTGTCCACTTTTCATAGTCTGAGTCAACTTAATGAGACTGGAGTGGATGACTTCTGAAACATCAGTCTTGATGACGGATTTCTCTGAAAGAAATTCAGATGCCCTCCCCAGTGGGGCAGTGCGACAGCCATGAACATGCTACTGTAGTTTATGGCACTTGCAAAGGTATCGTTAATATGGAAGACCAACACACAGTTCAGGCAAAGGTCTCTGCCATGTGTTTTTCCATCCTTTGTGGTGCTTGAGATGCCAAATGATGTTTCATCGTCTTTAGAAGAATCTGCTTCAGTGAATTTATGACAGTGTGTCTCACTGCTTTCCTCAAGAAGGAGACCTTGTTGGAAGATTCCAGGAGCAGGGAGACTGACCAAAAAGGAAAGCAGATTTTATCACTAGAGATCAGCTGTAGCTCAGGTTGAGTTTGCTGCTATTATAAATGGCTTGAGATTTATACATGCCAACAGTGCAAACAGCTGCTTCTTGCTATTTCAAATTACTGCTACCAGTTCTATTGTTCCCAGGCAGGTAAGCACAGTGCTGTGAAAAATACTAGCATTTCAAACCTGGACTGCTCAGATAATGCACATTACTGCTTCAGAGTCTTCTTATTGTCTGTCTTTGCAACCCGCTGGCTAACAGCTCTTCTTTCCACCTGTAAAAAGCAGGGGGCATGTGTGTGCCTGTACTGAGCAATTCAGCAACCACAGCCATGCTGGCTTTGCTGCCTTCTTATGTCTGACGCTGCTCTGCTGCAGTTGTTATCATGGCAATTCCTGACAGCTCTGTTCAAGGGATTGATCTGAGACACCTCAGTTTCGGTAAATCTGTCTGTACCATGAGTGAATTGCACAAACACGAGGTTACCATATTGGGATCAAACACTTTGGGTCAGTATTGCATTGCTGCATGGTTCATTGGCATTATTTTGCCTGACCCATGGGTTTCTCTACACAACATCTCACAGCAAGGTGTGTAACAAGGGGCACCTTGAGAACAGGAATCACCAAATATTGGTGAAGAGGCAGTACAACTAGCAGGTTTGCCCAGTGATAATATACTTCCTTTGGCATCTTCTCATGGCCTCTGAGGCAGGCAAGATACTGAGCTGGGTGAACTTTTAGTCTCTTCAAGTATTATTCACTGTGTTTTACTCTTATGTAGTCATGGAACAGCACTAGGCAGCCTGTGCTGCCACGCCACTTGGGGCTGAGTCACTGTGCCATCTGGTCAGAAGTGCTGGACTCAGTCGCTGCCTGCTGTAACCTGAGGAGAGCTAACAAACATGTCAGGAGAAGTGTTGGAAGCCACGGCAGCACTGCCTGGCTCCCAGGAGGCGCACGCTGGTGTGCCAGTCGTTACTCCCAGCTGGAAGGTCCTGAGGCACAAGGACCGTGCTCCAAACTGCCCAGCAGAGTTCAGCACCATACAAAGCTGAGGGTGCGGGGGCACCATTTCTCCCTGTGCCTCATTCTGTTAAGGTTTCAACACACAGAGTATACTTGGTAAATTATATCAACTTGGTTGGTGGGTGTGAGGGCTGAGGGACTCCCAGGGGTGCAGAAGAAGGAGGTTCTGTACCCAGCTGAGCCACGGGCTCCTCTTGGCTTTGCCATTTTCTTGTTCTTTGCTTCAGTTCTTCCTTGATGAGAGAAGGATAAAAATTGCTTCATTCCTTAACAAGTGAAGTGTGTGCTGACTACAGCTGAATGGCACCTCTTTTGCCCTTTCCAGGATTGTGTGTAGGACGGGCAGCTAAGGACACACAGTGGCACTATTTCATCCAGATTTTTATTATGTTCGGTTTTGGATTTCATCTCCTCTTGCAGAGTTTTTGTGGCAGACAGCATATGGTGCTGTAGTACCTCACAACCCACCTGCTCTACTAGCTGCCTGGCAAAACTGCTGCTGCTACTGCTGTCAGACACAGTATTTTTGCCCTTTAGCGTTAGATTGTTTAAAAAGATCTGACAGGCTGTCACCCAACAGCTGGTCTTTTCACAGGTTCCAGAAAATTAACCTCCAGAAGGATCCTCATCTCCATCACGGATTTTGTAATAAACAACTGTTTGAAGCAACAAGACCTGAAAGGGGAAGAGCTCCAGCAACAGGGCGAGCGTGGCCATGGACACATGTTCAGTGCTCACCTCTGCTACGCAGCTAGCCTCTGCTTTCCATCACTTGGCACATCAGTGGTGACCAATTTAAAGCAAACTCGTTGATCCTGCTGCTGCAGAATTAAAATCCTCATGTTGAAATTGCACATTTACCCACATCTTAACTTGAAATAATCACAGTGCACGGCAGAACTACTGTTGATTACTTTGTCTGATCACATCCTTAATTAGCATTACGCAAATTTAGTGGGTAAAATTGAGACTCCAGGACATGGAAGCATTGAACAGAATGAAGCACAGGACCAGCCTCCAAGGAATTTTAGCCCTATGCAGAAACTCACTGACCCTGGGCAAGTCAGCCATGCTGCAGACATCTTTAAATACAACGTGGATACTTATTTACCACAGAGCAGAGCAACAACGAGTTAATTCCGTGTTACACCCTGCTCTGATCATTGCTGAATAAGAAATCTTAGAGTTACTTCAAATTCTGATAAATATTTATGTCAGCCAACAAAAATGGGAGATCTGGACCTTAATCTTCTAACCCGTAAATGACTAATGAATTTGAGTGTCTACAATTTCAAGTCTCTCAGATGTGGTTTACAGAAGGTCCTGAGGATCTCTCTGCTGAAAAATCCAGCCTTTCTTGTAAAAGTGAAAAGTTTCCACCTTTTAATTTCCAGCTCATTTTCTTTTCACGTTTACTACAAGTTTCCAGGCAGAGTGGCTTTGCCGGTCTCTCAGCCTATCCTGTGAATAGAGGTGACCAGTCAGAGGAAGCCAGTAGCTCCTCCTGCTCTTTCATATGAGGGCCACCTTCAATTTTGCATCTATGTGGTGATATATGAATGCCTTTGCTTTGGACCAGTTTTATCACTGTCACAGAAGGTGTCATCATTGCCTACAGTAACGACTGCTTACCTCAGTAATGTGTATGTCAAAGTGTTTCAGTGATTTGCTTTGAGAATGAAGTTCGGATTTTGAAACGAAAAATCAATTTATGCTGTCATGCATACTCCCAGATTATGAGAGCATTGTTATGAGATCACCCATAAGAGTTAGGAAACAGATCATTAGAGTAATTCACTCGATATGGTTATGCCAAAGTTAATTCACTTTTCAGCCATGTAATAAGATCCCATAGGGTCATTACTTCTTTGCTACATCATCAAAAATAATGAGATTCATTTTTCCCAGTTTATGTGGAAATAGACACTGTCTCTTATCATCCTCAGCTGAGTGAAATCAACAACTGCAGCAGTTCCTTTCTTGAAGTTTTCCAAGGTGAAAAATCATTATTTAAAATGTGAGATTTGATGCATTAATACAAGAGGTTCAGATTGTCTTTCCCTGACAATTGAAGCTTTTAACAGTAGCAGGATGTGTAGATGGATGAACAACTGTGATAATAAGATTTCTTGTATATTATTTCTGGGGGAAAAAAAAATAGGTATTTGTCAGGTTTATTAATAAGAGAAAAATAGGACACAAAAAATTATGCTAAGATGAAAATTGATAGCCATCACATGGAGCATAAATCAGTATGTTTTGCTTATGTACTTGACAAGCACTGCCTTAAAACATGAAGCAAGGCAGAAAGACTATAAGTTGCTTGAAGGGTCTATCAATTTAGGAAGGGGATATGCTAGGCTCTTGGTAATGACGCATGTGCAGAAGGTATGTATTTCACCTTTGCCAGGCTCCAGTCGGTACTCTAGTGTCGCTGTTTTCCGCTGCTTTGGACAAGGTTTTGAGAGTATTTCTGTTATAATCCTCTTGCATTTCAAATGATTTTGCATTTCCTCTCATAAACAGAGTCTAGGGTTGAACCCTGGCCTAGTCAGTGCCTTTTTGGTTTTGTGACTAATGCATGACTCTATCGTGGTGCCATTAGTAACTTACTAGCTTCTTTCCAGTAGTATGCACTGTTCATCTCTTTGAAGATGCCTAAATTATATTAGCCCAGCTACTGTGTGATTATTTTGTTTACCAGTACTGATTAGCTGATTCATTGGAAATGGAAGAACTGAAAAATACTGACATTTTCTGTTAAATAAAATATCTGTTAGGAACCATTTTTGTTATTACAGCGTCTCTTTTTATACCATTTCATACTGTGCAGGACCGTGTTCAGGAACCTGTAATTCAGCCCAAAGGTGTATAGAGTCTGACACCAGTATTTATTTATATTAAAGAAGCATCCTGAAATTCCAATCACTGTCAAGACAGAGAGAGATAATCCTAGTACAGAAAACCCAGAAAACCTTTCAGTCTACATAATCAGACAGGAATGGGGCAAGGGGTGAAGACAACTGGAAATACATAGAAAATGTGTCTTGTCCAGAAAGGTCATAGCAAGCATGAGGACAAAGTCTTGATTTCCTGGCTTTTATTTATCCTAAGTGTTGTAAGGTCTAGGTTTGGGGGCGCTGCTGGCAGAAAGGCCTTCATTGAAGGAGAATAATATTTATAGCAACAGCAAAAATCAGAATTGCCTGAACAAAGAAAGGTGGTTTTACAGCAAAGTGACTGGAGAGACTCCTTATTTCTGTGCAGGGTATTATTTGCAGGGACTCCACACAAGACCTCACTGCCTCTCTGCCCACACAGAGAACCTAGGTCCTGGTCTAGACAGGCACTATGAGTCTTGCACCCACCAACCCATTTAATGTAGTGTTAGCACATACTCAGGAGGCTGGTTAATAATGTGTCATGTCGGCTTTCCACAGTGCTGTCGTACGACCCGCAGGGGGACCAAAAGCGCATAGCTCCTGAGACAGTTCTCTGAGACAAGTACACATGGACATTACTGTAGTCCTTAGCAGTAACGAATTTACGGAGCCTCCTTTTTACCCTTCAGTTCTGAAGAGCAGGCAGTAAAAGTTGATCTCCTCTGATAGAAATCCAGGAGAAAAGCAGCTGACAGTGAGACCTTTTGGGGAGAACCCGTCATATTCCCAAAGAACGCTTCCTATCTCCGTGCAACTCAGCCTGCACTTCCCGTACTAACAATATATATAATTTGAGCACCCAAGATTCCTGTGTTAGCAGCAGGAAAGCCTTATGTAAATTCCTCTCTCGTAGGCAACTTTGTGAAAGATTCATTGTGCATGAGACTGCAAATAAGGAAATCTGCATTTGAATGGCAAGTGTCTCCCCTGTGATAAGTTTGCAAAGTCCCATTGAATTTTAGTAAGGCTGTATCAGTTTATGCTCATTAAGGAACTGATTGCTTCAGTTTGCTTAGTATATTTCCTAGCCTAGACAATAGCTGAACATAAAAAACACTCCTTGCATGTCAGCTTAATTAGAAGTGACTAATTTAATGAACACAGTGTAATTAATGTCTATTATACCACGCAAAGATCTTATTTCAACAAACTGGATAGATTTTTCTTTCTCCTGTAACTGTAGCAGCCTGATTGCATTTGATCAATGTAATAAAAGGTATAGTTGCATTATATTGTTTGCAGGCCTTCACTAGGAACCTTAATTGCCTATTTACTAGTGCTCAGTGTGTCAGGCTTGGACATCCTTAACCACAGCATTCAGCACGGTGTCTCAGTGGAAGTTTACATGATGTTCTAGTCTGAGTTATTTCTCCATTAAGTTCTGAATTCAGCTGATTCTTTGAAGAGAGAGAAAAGAATAGAAAGAACAGTAAGTACAGAGAGCTTGCAGTGTATTAAGTCCATTCAGCCTTCCCTGTGGAAGGGAAAACAAAGGACTTAGTTTACAAAAGTTTTTAAGTTGTGACCTTCGTTTCAGAATAACTAATTTTTGTCAATGTCAAATACAAGCAAAACCACAAGGTGATGAGTCCAAATTCCTGTTGGGCTTAAAAGTCAGCTTAAATAAACAACCCACAAGTATGGGAATCTTGGAGGTAGGAGCTAGGATTTCTGTTTTATAGATTTCTCTCCAAATGTGAGAGTAATGCTATAGTTCAAACTCGACGCTCAGAATAATTTCTTCTAGGCTTTATATCTGTGAATTCTAATATCCCTGGTATTGAAGAATGGGAAAACTAGTGAGGAAATGCTCTTTAGATGGCTGAGTTTCCTAGAAGAGTGAGCTTCAGCTCTATGATGCTGAACATATGCTGTTGACTTCCAGGTTCTTTTAACAGAAAGGTCTTGTGACAATCTCAGAACTGGTCCTCAATTAGGCCTGATTCTTTTCTCATTTAACTAGAGTGAAGAAGGAGTAGCTCTTTTCAAGACAAGGAAATTTCATTGACATAAAAACTGTAAAAAAGAAGAAAGAATCAGATCAATATTCCACCTCAATTCAATGGATTCAGGTGCATTACTGGCAGGATTGAAACATGAAATTGGAGTAGTATGAGGAACTCCTTATTTTCAGGTGTGGAGAAAAATAAAATTGTGCAACTCATGCAAATCATAAAACACCTCCAAAGACCAGAAGATCTCACAATGAAGAAATGAGCTATATTAATAAATAATGTGTCTGAACAGAACAGAGTATTAAATGAATATGTATCAAGGTCATAAATAATAAATGATAAAGTCACCACAAGTGTTATCTTTTGAACTAAGATGAAAAAAGAAAATATTTAAACATGCATACAAATATAAATAATGTGAAAAAGCAAGTACCTCAAGTTGTATGTGCTAAGACAGCTCAGATTCAGATAGCCCAAATGACACTTAATTGTCTTAATTTTCAACAATATGAAGATGTCTTTCAGTATTTAAGGACAGCTACCTTACCAAACTTTGATAGGATGTTCTTGTAGGCATTCCCATCTTTTTATTGTTCATATTAGATATGCTCAATTTAGGCTTTCTTGGTATGTTAGAAAGCATTTATCCTTAATATGCGTAAGAAGGACTTTTTCATTTTTTTTTATGGCACATAATAACAATCTCCAATGTCATAGTTCTCCCTGTAGACTAAAACAAAGGCCTCAAGTCTTGAGAGCTTTGTCAAGGGTTCCAGTGTTCTTGTTCTCACCATTGTCTGAGGCTCTTTGCTTCCTTATAGTTTTCTCAAACTAACATCAGAACCAGGATGGCCACCAAAAACACTGCCAACAATTGCAATTTAATTGTAAGCATAATCTTTGTGAAATAACCTATTTACGCTTAGCATGTGTTTGCAACACTAGTGAAATAGGCAGCCCTCCACAGTGCACAAAACGAAACGGCTCCAAATCTGATCAAAAAATTTAGTGGTAAGGAAGCTTCTTATCTCTGCATGAACATGACATCTATTCAATTCCACTTACCAATCTACTTTCTACTAGAGATAACAGCAAAATGTATATTGACTACAATAGAATTAGATTTGGCCTTTTGAGTATGTAGGCTCTTGCTATTACAAATTATGATGCTATTATAAATTATGATTACGAATTATTATGTGCTGGGGAAAGGACTGGGGATAGGACATCATAGGACTCCATGTGTCAAACCTGTTAAAGGATGTTATGAACAAAAGAGGAATCCACTAAAAGATGGACCTTCTTGCTTTATATAGGGCCATAACTGAATCATGCCTTTCCCCAATGAAGTCAGTTGAGTTTTGATACTCAATGTATTTTATATCTTTATTCCTCACCTAAATGCACATACTTAACATTACAGCTATAGCTCACTGTGTAGCAGAGATCCCATCAGAATTGAAATCTCAGTGCCAGTCACCTGCTTCATTTATTTCTTGCTGTGAGCCTAATGAGAAAACGCCAGAGCTACCCTGAGAAACTGAGAGGAGAAATATCACTTTTCCAGAGGTACCAGGAAATTCAAACTGTTCTGAACATGAGGGCCAGTAAGAGCAGCTGAGCTATCAAGAAATATCATTGTGAAATAAATAATCATCTCATTCTCAGTGTGATGGGCTTAGATTGTGAGTGTCAAAGCCACAGGGAGAAAAAAAGGGAATTGGGCAAAAACTTACCCAAAGCCTGGTGAAGTGATTTAAAGTTTGTCTAATGGCTTCAATGGAAATTGCATCACAACACTTTTATTCCCACCTTCCCTTGTGAGCAAAGTTCTCTCAGAATGCCCAAATAAAGTAGACCCTCAAGGTTTTTTCTAACTCCTAAATGTGCAGCAGAATTGGTATCCAAGAGATAAGCAGTGCCACAGACGATCATTTTGAGAAGAATATGTGGCATCAAACATCATGTTTACATAGGAAGATGGAAGTTAATATAATGGCAAGCTTTGATTGAGGGAAGAGAGTGAGGCAGCAGTTCTCATTGCTCAGTAGATGCCTATTCCCTTTGTATTGAAATTTCTTTGGTCTGCAAAAGTCAGTAGAAGCCATTACGGGAAGAGCTGGTTGAAAAATTATTTTATATTAAATAATCAAAATAGTTGGAAAATGTTTACTTTACCTATAGCTTTTGTAGAGTGCTTGAACTTTGACAAAAACTTTGACCGTTGTTGATCAGAACTCAGCTTCTTTTGCTCAAGCTCAAAATACTACAAGATTAAAAAAATGGCCTATATTCTTATGGCAAAGCCGTTTTCTTACGGTCACAGAAAACTAGGGACAAATTGCTGTGTGTTTATGACTAGTGATTTTTGGTACTTCAGATAATCTAGGATTGTTCAGAAGGTTTTATTCTGAAAAAGCAAAGTTGCATGCTTTCTACAAATGCATTATTAAGAGCTCTCTAATGGTTCTCCACGTCTGCCAAAAAAATGGGTCACAACAGAACTCTCTGAATATTGCCAACATTAAAAAAACCCAACACGTTCTGATCCCAATTTGGGGAAGTGCAGAAAAAAATAAAATCAGGATTTTCCATACTTTTGACTCTGTTAAAAGTACTGAGATGTTACCATTCTTAGTCTTAGTTCCAGTTGGACTAGATGACTGTTGTGGTCCCTTCCAACTGAAAATTATTCTATTCTATTCTGTTCTTATTGGTATAGCAGGGTATTGGTTTAACATGGAAGGCACTCAGACACTAGACAGGCTGGTGGCAGCATGAGATGCCAAGACAGCTATTGTAGCAAAACTGATTTCAGAGATTCTGGGAGAAAGCATTTCTCGTTTCCTAACAGTGCCATTGTCTCCATGTCAGCAGTACTAAGCTTGAGGTTCATCAAAGGCCATCACGCTGAATAATGTAAAAACACAAAGAAGGACTTTCAGTCCTGCAGAAGAACATTAGCAATAAGAGCTAGGATCTGCCTGATTAGATAGCATGTAGAAGTTCAGTGATTACATTATCATTATTTTTAATGAGTGTGCACGTCAAATTGCATAGCAGATACAAAAAGTCATTTGGTTGTATTTGCCAGAAAAGTATCTTATAACAAAAGGAGTAACGACTGGTTGCTCAACTGCAGAGAGGAAGGAGTATATCTGAGCATGGGAATCCTCATGAAAACAGCATCCATTCTGGCATTGTTCCCAGGCAGAGCAAGCTGTGTGGTAACTGATCAGGTGTGTAATCTAAAAATGATTATGCTCTGCTGTTACAAGCCTGGTGGGTGATCAAATAACTATCGCTCCTCCCCTTCCTGCAGCTTCATCTCAGCTAATGCAAAATATTGCCTTTTTCTTGTTGTGCCCTAATCTTATGACTCAGTAACAACGGGCATTGAGCCAGGTTGGCTTCTTGCAACCCAACTTCAAGAAGTTGTTTGGTTGTTTCCACACTCACTTCCACTCATCCTATGGTGGATACAGATGCAAGTACATTCTGTTCTTACTGTGTCAGTGACCACATTCTACAAACCCTTAGGTTTGGCACCATGGGCCCCCGCAGACATACCAAGATTCCTCTTCTCTACAGGACTAGGACGCAATTAACTCATCTTTACAGAGACCAGAGGCTGTGTTGTGTAGATACGGACTTAACTGCCTGGTTTCTAAGGAAAATTTGTGTCTTTTGCTCTTGACAGGTTTAAGCACTAGGAAAGTGCACAATGGTTGGGGAAGGAGAAATGGAAAACCTGACCTTAATTATTTTGAGGCCATTTATCATCTCTACATAGTTTTTTGCCCCACATGGGCTGCAGCTTCTAACACATCATCTAAGATGATATGGTACTGAGTGGCACTTGACCAGGTTAGAATGACCAAGCCACAGGGAGGGATAAGGATTTTTACGGTTGTGTCACACAGGAGCAAAGGAAACAACATTTTTATTTCACTTTCACACACTGTAGGATGTCAGGCCATGCTTTGTTTAAGGACATTCAGTGAGAGAACTGAGTGCAGAGATAATGGTGCCTCAGTGAAGGATGAATAAAAACTGACTGCAGACACCACGGTGTACATCAGAGAGAGCCCAGGTCACAGCTGTGGATGTGCAGAGATGAAGAAGGGGATGAGAAGTTTCCTCTGTTCCCAGATGCATTTTGTGCAGCCTGTCCTAGGATTCAGCCCCAGAAGTTGCCAATGAAACCCCGCTTGCAAGAGAACCAAGAAAGGATGGAGGACCCAGAAGGTACACAAAGCAGTGCCTCCACCTGCATATATGTCCAAGCCTTAAAATCTTTTCTAACAATGAGATTATTTCCCCCTATACCTGGGACCACTAGAGGTATTCTGAGGATTTCCCCCAGCAGCTTGCTTCCTTCAGCCACATCCTTTATTAGTTCTGGCAGAGTATCATGGTGATCTGTTTCAAACAAGAAGGGGGAAGCTGAAGAAGACAGCAGTTGGTATACTCATCAATGAATAAAAGGAAAGAAGCAGAAAAAATAGAGGTGAAGAGAGGTCCTGCCTTTCCTTTGGGAACGTCGCAGCAGTGGGATATCCTAGGATGTACCTAATAAAGTTTCTTCTTGCGTTACCAGAGGCATCCACTAGCATTGCTTTACTGAATGGTATTGATGCAGCTGCCCTGTACCTGTTTCTTCAGCATCTGAAGAAAATGAAAAAGGTTTCTGAGAAGACAGGCCAAAGGCACGCCTCGGATGGAAAACAAGTTTTCTCCTTATCGTGGTTTAAGCCCAGCCGGCAACAAAGCACTACACAGCCGCTCGCTCACTCCTCCCCCCCCCCCCAGGTAGGATGGCGAGGAGAAAATACAGCCAAAACCTCGTGGGTCAGGACAAGGACAGGGAGAGATCACTCACCGCTTATGGTCACAGTCAAAACAGACTCGATTTTGGGGAAAAATAAACCAATTTAATTTGTTAACAACCAAACCAGAGTAGAATGATAAGAAATAGAACCATGTCTTAAAACACACCTTCCCCCCACCCCTCCCTTCTTCCCGGGCTCAGCTTTGCTCCCGATACCTCTACCTCCTCCCCCCCAGTGGCGCAGGGGACGGGGAATGGGGGCTACGGTCAGTTCGTCCCACGTTGTCTCTGCCGCTCCTTCCGCTGGGGGAGGGCTCCTCACACTCCTCCCCTGCTCCAGCGCGGGGTCCCTCCCACGGGGGTCAGCCCCCATGATTTTCTCCAATTCAAGTCCCTTACGTGCACTGCAGTCCTCCGTAAACTGTTCCAGCGTGGGCTCCACCACAGAGTTGCAGCCTTTCCTGGGCCCAGCCACCTGCCCCACTGTGGGGACACTCTGCTCTACCATTAACCCTTCATGGGCTGCAGGGGGACAACCTGCCGTCTCACCATGGGCTGCAGGGGAATCTCTGCTCCGGCACACCTCCTCCCTCTCCATCTTCACTGACCTCGGTGTCTGCATGGCTGTTCCTCTCACATCCCACTCCTCTCCTCACTGGAGGTCCTCTTCTTCTGCCAGCTTCTTCTTCCTCTCCTGCTCTCTGTATTTTAGCAGCCACTGCTCCTGCTGCTGCAGTCCCTGCTGCTACAGTCCTTCTTCTTCTTCTTCTTCTTTCTTCTTTCTTCTTCTTCTTTCTTCTTTCTTCTTCCTTCTTCTTTCTTCTTCTTCTTCTTTCTTCTTTTTATTCTTTCTCCTTCTTCTTGTTCCTTCTTGTTCCTTCTTGTTCCTTCTTCTTTCTTCTTCTTCTTTCTTCTTTCTTCTTCTTCTTCTTCTTCTTTCTTCTTCCTTCTTCTTCTTTCTTCTTTTCTTCTCTTTCTTCTTTCTTCTTTCTTCTTCTTTCTTCTTTCTTCTTCTTCTTCTTTCTTCTTTCTTCTTTCTTCTTCTTTCTTCTTCTTCTTTCTTCTTCTTCTTTCTTCTTTCTTCTTTCTTTCTTCTTCTTCTTCTTTTTCTTTTCTTCTTTCTTTCTTCTTCTTCTTTCTTCTTTCTTCTTTCTTCTTTCTTTCTTCTTCTTTCTTCTTCTTTCTTCTTCTTTCTTCTTCTTCTTTCTTCTTCTTCTTTCTTCTTTCTTCTTCTTTCTTCTTCTTTCTTCTTTCTTCTTCTTTCTTCTTTTCTTCTTTCTTCTTCTTTCTTCTTTCTTCTTCTTTCTTCTTCTTTCTTCTTCTTCTTTCTTCTTCTTTCTTCTTCTTTCTTCTTCTTCTTTCTTCTTTCTTCTTTCTTCTTTCTTCTTCTTTCTTCTTCTTTCTTCTTTCTTCTTTCTTCTTCTTCTTCTTCTTTCTTCTTCTTCTTCTTTCTTCTTCTTCTTTCTTCTTCTTCTTCTTCTTTCTTCTTCTTTCTTCTTTCTTTCTTTTTTCTTCTTTCTTCTTTCTTCTTCTTCTTTCTCTTCTTTCTTCTTCTTTCTTCTTTCTTCTTTTCTTTCTTCTTTCTTCTTCTTTCTTCTTCTCTTCTTCTTCTTTCTTCTCTTCTTCTTCTTCTTCTTTCTTCTTCTTTCTTCTTCTTGTTCTTTCTTCTTTCTTCTTGTTCTTTCTTCTTTCTCTTCTTTCTTCTTCTTTTTCTTCTTCTTCTTCTTCTTCTCTTCTTTCTTTCTTCTTCTTCTTTCTTCTTCTTTCTTCTTTCTTCTTCTTTCTTCTTTCTTCTCTTTCTTTCTTCTTTTTCTTCTTTCTTTTTTTTTTTTTCTTCTTTCTTCTTCTTCTTTCTTCTTCTTTCTTTTTTTCTTCTTTCTTTTTCTTTCTTTTCTTCTTTCTTCTTTCTTCTTTCTTCTCTTTCTTCTTCTT